>NW_006299520.1:4213125-4214140 GCF_000327345.1 Myotis davidii | reverse complement strand
AGTCGGGAAAACATAAAAATGGTTCTTCTTAGAAGAAACCATAGGCAGCAAAATTTCATATATCTCTCACAGCAATATATTTGTCGATACATCTCCTAGGAAAGAGAAACTAAGTAGAACATAAGTGAATGAGACTACATCAAAATAAAAGGCTTCTGCGCAGCAAAAGAACCCATCAACAAAATGAAAAGGGAGCCCACTCTATGGGAGAACATATTTGCCAATGATACATCTGATAAGGAGTTAATACCCTAAATATATAAGGAACTCATGCAACTTAACAGAAGGAAGACAATCCAATTAAAAAATGGTCAAAGTACCTAAATAGACACTTTTTCAAAGTGGACATAAAATGGCCAAGAGACTTGTGAAAAATGCTTAGTCACTAATCATCAGATTGATGCAAAATAAAACCACAATGAGGTATCACCTCAAACCTATCAGAATAGCTACCATCAATAAATCAACAAATGACAAGTGCTGGCAAGGATATGGAGAAAAGGGAACCCTAGTACACTACTGGTGGGAATGTAGACTGGTGAGGTCACTATGGAAAACAGACTGGAGTTTACTGTCCATCCTACTTTTAGACTCAAATTCCCCCATGGCCCCTCCTCTACACCTCCTTATGTTTCAATACAACCATTCAGCACAGTTATCTTTCTAGTTGTAAAATGAAAAGTTTAAGACAGATAGGCTATGTACTAGAAGCCCGGTGCATGAAATTTGTGCACACGTAGGGTCCCTAGGCCTGGCCAGCAATCAGGGCTGATTGGAGCCTTCCAGGTGCTAGCCAGGGGGAAAGAACTGGAATCACATCTGCTTCAAATCTATAAGTTTAAGTTTTCAAAGAGCCTATTCTTAGTCTCCAGTGAACTAACCCTCTGGTGGCCACTGCACATCATAGCGAGCGATCAAACTCCCAAACTCCCTAATTTGCATATTAGGCATATATATGTATTATATATATTATATATGTGTATATATGTATTATATATTATATGTATTATTATGT
>NW_006299520.1:4199062-4212990 GCF_000327345.1 Myotis davidii | reverse complement strand
AACACCTTTTTTTCTAAATCCTTCTCGGTTCATATGCAATTTGGGTCTTTTAGGTCATCCTCAGGAGATTCTCATTCTATCACTCAGTTATGGTTTCTTTTCCCTCTTTTGCATCTGCACAGTAGGTCCTTGGGTTACGTCGGAGATCTGTTCCTACGGCAAGATGTAACGCAATTTTCCCCATAAGTCGGAACCCACTTACGTAAGCACCTATGTCACTCACATGGAGCACAGACACAGCAGTAATGAAGTGAAACAATAAAAAAAATTCAAAAGAAAGATAACAATTCCTGGCTTTTACTTGTGGTAAATAAATAATAAAAACATAAAGCACATATGTACATACGTCGAAATGGTGGAACTTTTTTTTTTTAGAAATAAATGGGAGATGGCAGCATAACCACGAAACGATGTACGTTGAGTCCGATGTAACCCAAGGACTGTCTGTATTTGTCTAAATTTTTCTTTTCCTTATTTTGTCTTTAGAAAGTTTTACTTTAAGGATATTTTTCTATTCTTAATGGAGTTTAACTTCAAGATATAATTGAGCTTTGTGGGTTTCTCTCTTGTTCTAAGAGGAGGAGAACAGGACAGGGAAAGAAGTACCGGTAGCATAGGATGAAGGAAGAACACTAGGCTTTATTTGAAGTTTTGGAGGATGTAAGAGTTTTAAGTTTTCCTCATTTTTTTATTTGCTTTAGCCAAGGAATATTTTAAGAAAGCAATTTTGAACCTGAATTGCTTTTGGAAACTTCATTCCAATCTACATATAAAAGGCTAAGTGACTTTCCAACCATCCGTACATCTGTCATGCACTGATCACCAGGGGGCAGATGTTCAATTCAGGAGCTGCCAAGCTGCAGTGACTTGGCAGTGGTGGTTTTCGGATGACACACCCCAGAACCAGAGAGGAGAGAGCCGATTCCTCGCAGGGCCACAGTTCCACCTTCGGTCATGGGTTATGTTGTTGCTGGGGCACTGTCGGCCGGAATCTGGTTTACTGCACACTTCCATTTGCATACCACACCCTGTATGAGAGCAGTTTTGCAGAGTGCCCTCTCTCACTCTGGGATCCCTGTCTATCTCTATATATAAAAGTCCAAGTAACTGACCATCCATTCGTCCGACAGTCCAACCAGCTGGTACACATGACACACACTGGCAATTTAAAAATAGACATTGATTCACACATGTGTGATACATATAAAGCTGTCGCTGATGCCACTCACACGCGTGTGTTTCGACACTGGCCTCCCGTTTAAATTAATTTGAAAACAGTTTCCCATGATGTCAGCATTTGCCATGACTATTAATAAATCATAAGGACAAACTCTAGACAGAGTAGGAATATTCCTACTTGAACCCATTTTCAGATATGGTCAATGATATGTTGCTTTCTCTCGAGTTCGAAGAGCGTGTGACGTTAAAGTTGTAAATACTTCATTATAAGGGAAATTAGTCAAGCACTCTGAAAGTGTTTTTGCTCTTAATGTGGTATACAGGGAGATATTAGAATAAGTATAAACAATTTATCAGTCATTGTTTTTATTGATGTTTTCATTGTTTTTATATCATGTCTTTGTTGTTATATCATGATGTTATTGTTTATTAATCTATATATTATTTTCATATACATTTTACTAATTTTCTTTCATTTCTGACACTTCTATTATAGAGAAAGGACAAATAGCGATATTAACATATTTCTTCTAGTTAATTTCCTTTCAATGTGCACAAATCCGTGCACCAGCCACTAGTTATAAAGTAATCAAGTGAATAATATTGTTCATGATGTGGGATATAGTAGTTCCCCCTTATCTATGTTTTTGCTTTCTGCATTTCAATTACCCATGATCAACCACGGTCTGAAAATATTAAATAAAAAATTCCAGAAATAAATAATTAATGTTTTAAATGCCACACCTTTGTGAATAGAATGGTGAAATCTCTCCTGCTTATCCTGCCCAGGACATGCATCATCCCTTGTCCAGAGTCCCCAGTGCTGGACCTATTGGCCTGTTAGTAGTTCTCTCAGTTATGGGATTGTGGAAAACTTAAACCTTTCTCTTAGGCCCTCCAAATTCTCAACTAAAGCCTAAGGTGTTATCTTAACTAGTCTTCTTCCTTCATTCTATGCTTCTTTATTACCTGCTACCTGTCCTTTTTTCTGTTCTGTCTCAGTTGAGGTATTGCAGTGCTTGTGTTCAAGTAAGCTTTATTTTACTTAATGATGGCCCAAAGTTCAAGCGTAGTGATGCTGGGGGCTCAAATATGCAAAGAAAAACTATAAAATGCTTTCTTTAAGTGAAAAGGTGAGTACAATAAAATAAGGTCTTTTGAGACAGAGACCACATTCACATAACTTTTATTACAGAATATTGTTATAATTGTTCTATTTTATTATTAGTTATTATTAACCTATTATTGTGCCTAATTATTAATTAAACTTTATTATAGTTATGTATGTATGTATAGGAAAAAACATAGTGTATGTAGGATTGGGTACTACTCATAGTTACAGGCATCTTGGAATCTATTAGGGATTTTGGAATGTACCCCCCATGGATTAGGGGGGTATTGTATATGGCATGATTTGTTCTGCAAAGAAGCTGATTCAATGACATATTCTAAACTCTGGCTCTTTGGAGCAGGACAAATTTTGGAGCATGGACAGACTTCTTATAAGTGTCTATACCTGTTCTCTTCCTTAAGAACTTTACCTAAAGGGGAAAAAAACAGCAACCTACAAAACATAGAGACAAATAATAATTTTGTTAGTAGTAAGGCATATTTCCACTAAGATAAAAACTTTCAAAAGGGACCTACTAAAAGTATTTTATATAAGTCCTCTTCATTCCTCCAAGGATTTGGGGAGCATGTTAAAAAATGTAGAAATTCAAAGGTTCAGATCCAACACAAGACTCACAATCATAACCAAAGTTCATGGAGTGACAATTTCATGACTATTTTGAAAGAAGCCTTCAAAGTTAAAAGTTGTTTGGATTAACCCAATTGCATAACATAATCTATTTTTCTTAGAAGGAGACTGTAACTCATCTATGGGGTTGCTATGTAATTTATTGTTTGGATGTATTAGGAAGTTCCTGAAACAAAGTTATTCACAAATTCATCTTACAGGATAAAATTTTCAGAATTCAAAATACCTGAGCTGGGCCCTAGAGTTTGCATTTTTAATAAGTAGCTAGGTAATACCAGTGCTGCTGATCTGAAAGGACAATTTGAGAACCACTGATGTAGACAGTCTTAGTCATTAACTGTATTAAGTTTTGTGGCTAGTGATAGTTTCAGGGAACTGTGAATGCCAATAAAATGGTTTAATGCAGCTTACATTTGTCATTTTGTAATATTCAAGATGTTTATCACTTGAGATAAAGATATTGGAATTTTACTGTTCTGCATAACTGAATTTAAGGTATGCCAATCTTATGTTATTCCTCTAAATAGGGAAGAGATTTCTCTAATGTTAATTACTAATTCAGCATCAATTATCAGAGAACAATTAATCCTGATTTCCTAGAGATCTCTACATTATGAAACTTGTCAGATCTGTCAATACGTGTTAATATATACTGATGGGGGAGATGTGCATGTTAGCTCTGGATCTCAATGTTATACACAGAACAGGTTTTATCAATATATATTCTTCTTGCCAATTCCATTTTTTTTCTTTTTCATTATCTCATTTTCTCGTAAGCTCAGGATGCACATTTAAATGCTAGCTGCATTCCAGCTCTTACCAATCAGACTCATTACCATTTTATAAAAAATGCAGGCTGCCCCTAGTTACATGCTTACTTTTTCAATTCCAGGGCATTGAGCATGCTGCCCTGATCTGGGTGTATTCTAACTTATTGTTCGAAACAGAATGAGTCTTGCCCTGAAGGGATCCTTTCAAACACACTATTGGGCCTGAATGCATTTTTGCCCTGAGGCTCTCTCCATTCCTTCAGACTGATCATCCAGACTCTAGTGAATATTGCCTTTGGGTTGTCTCCTTGGGTTTCAATTTCAAGGCTAGCCTGCCTTTTACCCTCAGGTTTTCCCCTTTCAGTTTCTGTATTAGGTTTTAAAGGCCTAGTGGCTTAAACACTTTCTCATTACAGTATTTTCCTGTTTCATGCTTCAATAACATGGATGTGGACTGCTGTTTCATTGATCTGATGTTCCCTCTTAAGAATTTCAATATCCCCCTTTCTTAGGTATTACTTTTTATGCCATAGCTTATGTGAAACCTTAGGATTTTGAAGCAGTAAGCTATAGTAGCATATAGTCAGTCATATCCCCAAATCCATACTTTCTACTGGAAGAAATTATTTGCATACCTACACTGTCATAACCAGTCAGGGTGTTGATAATAAATCAAGGCTGCATATTTGTTTTTATTTAATCAGAAATGGGTGTATTGGAAGCTATTCAGGTAGCACAGTGAACACAGTTTCATGCTCCAGAAACCCAACTAAAGGAATGTCAAGTGATCCAGCAGACACTGGGCAGCGGGAAACAGCCTTCCTTACACACGTTGATATCACAGCCTGGTTAATGAAGTTGTTGGGGACTGATGCCGCCCTTCAAACTGATGCCAGTGGAGGCTGGGTGCCACCACTATCAGATTGAAATGACTATTGAAAGTTTCTTCCTTGAGTCACTAGCTTCATGTTCAAGGTTGTAGCTAGGAACAGTAGATTGCCTGAAATAAGTCTATCTCACCTAAGCCTGCTACCATCGAAGGCTTCCCTGATGGCAGCATTCCCACCCCCAATGCCAGGAATGACTCAGATACTGTGTCAAAGAAAACATGACTTTAAAATAATGGAGACATATTTACAAGGTCATTGTGTTGGAGGAGGTCATTGAGAGGTCATGACCTGTGGGCTACTCCCTGGCAATTAGAGACTCTATCCCCACCCCTCCCCTTGGAAAGTACATCTGCCTACTATTCCATGCTAGCAGCCATTTCAAGGATGTAGCCTTAAAAGAGTAAAGTGATCTTGAGACCATCTGGGCTGACTATGCGACTGAACCCAGTTTAGGCCCCTATATAAACTTTCTGGGTTCTGATGGGTCGGTGTGGAGATCTAGTTGTCCTGCAGTTGCCTCGTATGTAAGTTCCCTTGCTTATTAAAATGGCCACCTACCGATCTGGGATGGTCTGCCTCTTTATTCAGTCATTCCTTACCCTTTAAGAATGGGAGCAAATTTGGGAATGAACACATTAGCATATACATAAAAATAAGACCTTTACATGAGCTTCCACAGGTTTTCATTTTTGTATTTAACTTTTCATTTAGTGAAACTTATAATTATTTCCCCTATTCCTGGCTGCCCAACATGTTTCTTTTTATTCTCAACTCCCCTGAAACATAAGGTGAATTATGGACACTACGTGCAAGTGAAATTTAGGCTTCTTGCCAAACTGACCAGTGTGAGCAGCCTCCAGAAGCACAATTTAAGCAGGTCAGGGGGAACTTAAATTATGCTGTCTTTTTGGGATAGAAGGTCGTTTTGCCTTTGAAATGCTTGGAAAATTCCATAGTCCACCTTATGTTCCTTAATTCTGCCTTCAGGGAGCCTCATCTGTTTATCCTAAAGATTTTCTGTAAAAGTCACTTATCTCTTCTTCCAGTTTCCTGGGTTTCATGTACTTCTGAACTATGTCAACCCCAAAGTCCATATATAACCAACACAATGAAGGTTTTTATTTCTTTTTCTACAAACATGTTAAAAAGGTTAGCCTTGTAATAAATAATGTTATTTGCTTATTTTTCTGGTCCTATCTAAGTATGGCTTTGAGTAGGGGAAGGTAATGGCTCGAGACAGAAAAGAAGCTCACTTTAACCTACAAGCATTTCTAGGCTAAAACCTACCCAGAACATAGAGTTTTTGACTCAGTTATACATGATTCAATTATACACTTCATTGAAAATATTTTTATTTAATTAAACAAAATGTTAAATTATTCTTATCACATTAAAATATTTATTATTCATTTCTTCATTCAGTTAATACTTAAGTGCCTACTCTGTAGCAGGCATTGTTGTCAATGCTAAGTATAAAACATTGAGAAAAAATGTGAAAAAGGCCCACTCTAATACAGCTTGCATCCTAGTAGGGCTGTCAGACATATAAGTAATAAGTAAGTGAGACATAAATATAAATACATTTGTTTATATGGTTACAAAGGCTGAGAAGGAAAGTAGAGGATGGAATTGTTATTATTGGGAAACGTAGAGCAGAAATGGTTAAAAGTTTAGCTAGAGAGGCCAGGGAAAGTAATGTTTAAGTATAGACTGAGGGAGCAAGCGAGTGGATATAAGGAGAACATTCTAGCTAGAGGAAACAGGGCTCACAGTATCTCCGGCAGGCATCTCTCTAGTTTTTCATAGGAACATAAAGGATTTGCATTTGGTTATGTGCCATTACTGGGGTTTGGGGCAGAGGAGGGGATGAAGAAAAATTGGGGTCATTATAATGACATTGAGTTTTGCTCTGAGTGAGCTGGGAAACTAGAGGCTTAAGGGTACAAAAGGCTGTGTCCTGACCGACATTCAGCAGCACCACTCTGCTTCCGGTGTGAAGCGCACATTGTAGGAGGAGTGGGCAACGGCAATCACATGCAGTGTATCAATAAGGCTACTGCAGATTCAAGCAGTAGCTAATGAGGGCCTTGGACAGGTTGGTGCTAATATAGGTGGTCAGTTTCTGGGTATAACTGTAGACTGCTTACAGTTTTGATGTTGGATGTGAGGGGTAGGATCAGGGATGACTCTAAAATTTCTAGCCTCAGCACATGGAGATGTAGTTGTGAGGATGATGTACAAGGAGGGAAAAGCAAGTATGGAAGAAAAGGTCAGGAGCTCAGTTTTTGATGCATTATTTCTGTTGGATATTAGACACCTAAGGGGAGATGGCAATTAAGTGGCTAGATAAATGTCTGGAATTTAGGAAAGAGGATTGGGTTAGACATACAAATTTGAAAGCCATAGGCGCACAAATAATATTCAAAGTTATAATCTAGTGCTGTGTAACAAAAGTACATACAAACTAGCTCCTTTAACAATTTTTTTTCAGTTTTAGAGATGAGGAAACTGACTTGGAGAGCTATATAGCTTGACCACACACACACACACACACACACACATACACACACACACAGGAAGTTATGTGCAAGGATTAAGTTTTAGAGACCTTTTGTTTCTGAAGATTCAAGCCCTTCCATTGCCCAGCTCAATATCTGCATCTTCCTTGAATCGGCTACTTTTCCTACAACACTCCACCCGTCTGCAGCATCCCTCTCCACTTGTTTTTTTCCACTTGGCCAGTTTCCTTTATCTCTCCAAACTTCCTCCATTGGCATTGATTAAGTTGAGCACTCTCCAGTCATCTAAGCAGAGGGAAATACAAAAACCCCCCACAAAAAACAAACAAACAAAACAAAACACAAAATAAAACAAAATAAAAAGGAATGGGCAAGGTTCCACAGAAATCAGAGAGATAATGAGGTCAAGATTCTTTAGAGTTTAGATAGTTCTCAATGATGAGGACTGAATGGAGAATATATTCTTATTTAGGCTTGCAGACAATTACTTGTCCTTTCCCTTTTCCAGCCAAATTAAATTAATGAAATCACAGCAAACTTCCCTTACTAGTATCTCAGGAAAGAAATAAAGAAAAGACAAATGCATGTATTCAGAAGTATATGGTTTTTAAAGGCAATACAATACTGTTGCCTAGTCTTTCATTATCTTAAAAATTCTCTGTCTTACTGTAATCATTATAATGTTTACATTTTTCAGAGCAATTCCTTAGCTATTATTACATGTGATCCTGATGAAAGCTATTCAGATGAAGATACTAAAAAACACAGATGGATAAAATTCATATATTTATATAAAGAGATACAGTACTCCTTGTCAGTTTTTCAAACCATGCAAATTGTTGAGCAATTATTGTTGCAGAATTTTAGAATATATCTTTGTAACACTAAATATAATAAAGAGAATTATCTCCTCTGTATTATATTCTCTTAATTTCCTTTTCTCACTCCCGTCCCCCATCCATTTTCCCAATGTCCATTTAGTCCCAGCTCCAGGAATCTCTTCTAGGCTTTCCTTATCCTATCACATTTGATCAGATTACCTGGAATGCAATAGAGTGTGGTGGGGTCTGTGGTTAACTTGAGCAAAGTTTCTCTTTCTCTCCCTCTCTCTCCCTCTCTTCCTTCCTCCCCCCCCTCCTTTTTTGTCTCTCTCTCTCTCCTTTTTAGTTTAACACTATGTTACTCAAGATAAATACATCCCAGGGCCAGATGTAGTCTACTGCTGATTTTTATTTTGTGACCCTTTCTATAGTCTTTCATGACTTTTAATTTTTAAATTAAATAAATGTATCTGTCAACCCTACCTCCCTATTTTCTAGAAACTAAATCATTTCACTTTTATCATTATTGGTTTGTTTTTTTACTCTGAATTCTTTCTCTGACAAATTACTTTCCTCCATTTCATTTAATTCCTATTCTGGTGATTTCTCTTTTTCTTTCCTTTGGGGATTGTTTTTATCTCTTTCCATTTTTGCTGTAACATTTTAATTGTTTCTATGTCTTAGATCCAACTGCTTTGCTACCCAGGTTCTTTTGGGGGTGGTCCTATGTAGTTGGTGACTTTTGGGCCCCAGTGTGCAGTCTCTCAGATCTCCTGAGGTGGTTCTAGTGGAGCAATCTACTTGAGTTATTTCCGTTCTTCTGGTATAGTTGGGTCTTGAGTGTTAGTTTCTTATTAGTGGATAAAGTCTAGTCACGGAGTGTCTGACAAGGTGACTCACCCCAGCCTCATTGTGCAAGGAGTTGTGGATTGTGCTAGTGGTTCTGGCTCTTGTGGACAGGGTTGCCTGATGTCTCACTGGTTGTACTCACTGTGAGATCCCAGAGTCCATGGCCTGGGAGGGAGGGGTCTCAGAGCCTACGGCTCAGGTAGTGTGACTCTGGCCGGTATTGTGTGACTCTTACTGGGGTAGTGTCACTCTAAAAAATCACCGCAAAGGTCTCAGAGCCTGTGACAGTGGGAGGCAGCTATCCCATAGTCTGTAGATGAGTCAGTGGGACTCTGGCTGGGTGATTTCACTCTGTGAATCACGAGGGGGTCCAAGAGCCAGCGGCTGGGAATGCGGCTATCTTGATGTCTGTGGCTAAAGTATCACTACCTTTACTGGGTATGCGAGCCCTCAGTAGCTCACAAAGGAGTCCAGAAGCCAGCAGCCAGCAGGGGGAAGTCCTGGATTCTGCTGAGAGAGCTGTGTACCCTTGGCTGGAGACGTGCACACCCACAGGCATCTCACAGAGGGGCCCAGGAGCTGTCTGCTGGGGTGGTGGGCTCATGGGGCCTACGTACTGGAGCAGCACAGCCACGGTGTCCAGAAGCTGGCAACCAGTGCCTGTTTGATTTTATTTCTCTCATTTGTGGGTCATGTTATAGTCCTGTTGACAGTGCTGTTCTAGATCTCGTTCAATTCCAGTGGAGTAAATTGAGAAAATATCCTACATTGGCAATGTATTATGCTGTGATTCTTTGTTTTTTACATGTGTGACTATCACATTGTATAGATTATGTGTGTGTCTGTGTGTCTGTGTGTCCCTTGCTACTGCCCTTCACTGACTGAATCGCGTATTTAGGATACATTGATTAAGCAGTGCTGGATATTAGTAACGGCTGGGTGAAAGCTACGATGTCTCAGAGCATCACTGCCTCAAAGGCAAACCCCTTGTTTAAAATTAATCACCTCATTTGTTCAAATA
Source organism: Myotis davidii (assembly GCF_000327345.1). Taxonomy (NCBI): domain Eukaryota; kingdom Metazoa; phylum Chordata; class Mammalia; order Chiroptera; family Vespertilionidae; genus Myotis; species Myotis davidii. The sequence goes on along the minus strand of NW_006299520.1, from coordinate 4,203,182 downwards.
GTCAGTCTGCATGCCCCTGTTGCTTTGCAGTTTTCCACAGCCGTGTCCCACTATTTGAACTCTTCTTTCAATATGTTCTTATGACTTTTCTTCTGCCTTGTCCCTTCAGGGCCACTTGACTGCAATTTTCAACACAGCAGCTGTTTGAGCATGACTTGCCAATTCTCTCTGTTCACACACCTATGACTCTATTGGCATCACATCCTGAAATGTTAGATTCCTTTATGCATAACATGTAGGAAAAGAACAACCTAAATCAGAAAAATGTATAGATCACTTGAAACATTTTTCATTATAGAAAAGGAGATAGATTTTTTCAGAAGATATCGTCAAAGGCATTTGTTAGTCTAGGAGTAATGGGATACAAGTAAAATGAGACTTCCTTTTATATTAAAAATTGTGAGAAGTGGCTAATGATCATGAACATCTCTATTTATTCACCATATAAATAAGTTATGAGTCCAGGCTCTCAAAATCTTTCTAGTATTGAACAAAACTTTAAGCCAAATATTTCAAAATGAAAGTTGTATAAAACTATCACCTCTTTTAATAATACATTTGATTTGGAGCATGTCAAAATTAATATCATGTTTTCCATTAAGTATGTGGTATCAAAAGGGAGATTAGCAAAATTATACTTAAAATTTTATGTTTAAATAACAGTATTTTACAGTTTTATTTTCATTAAAAAATATCTTAAAATTTTGGGAAGTGTTTGTAGGAGGAAAAGTATTCCTCAAATCTCTGGGGTCTCTAGTGAGGTCAGAGAATTAAACTGACAAAGATAGATTAATAGGACAAAACATACAATTTTATTAATGAATGTTTTATATGCCATGGTAGCTTTGATAAGAAAATGAAAACCCAAGGAACCAGATAGACCTGTGTATTTATATGATAGGTTTGATGAAGAGTGCACAGATATGGAGGAAAATGATAGGTTAAGGAGTATGAGGTAATTATGGAAAACTGGGGGAAACTTAGTAATGCCTGTTTCCTAAGATTTTTCTTGGCATCTCTTTGTCTTCAGAGATAACTATGCTCCTTTCCTTTGAGTATAGGAAGGACAGAGTATATAGAGGGCACTTTTCAAAGGAGGATTTTACGACCTGTTTCATGGAATAAAGTCAAGAAGGGGAAGAGATTAGAGTGACTTTCCTGCTTCTGTCATTTTATCAAACAAAAGCTTAAAATATTCACTATGCCAATGTGCCATATTTTAGGGGAGTGTGTTCCAAACACCATTATTTTTTATTTCTAAGGTATTTATATTAAATCATGTATAAATATTAATTTGATAATATTAAATGAATATTTCTTATAGAATGAAAAAACCATTTTCTTATTTTTCAACCTTTAATAGAATTATTTGACCTAAGATTTAAGTAAATGGTAATTTCTCAGTAAAGAGAATGGTTATTTTTAATTTGTTTTCTATAATGAAAATATTAGCACTAATTTTAATAATAAAAAATTTAAAAAAATTAACATGAAATATGTTTTAATTTTTTTATTAAATGTCTATATGAGTATGTGTTTCCCATTACAGAGGAAAATGTATTTGCAAAGCAAGGATATACATAAAAGAGTAGAAAACATACAAGTTAATTGAAAATCTTTAAATTCACAATGAACATGTGCAAATCAGCCCATATAAGAGGCATGTAATTATCTTTAGGGATGTGTGAGGCAAAAAGGTAATAAGGCAGATTTTCAGTGGTAATCACACTGACATTATACTTAAAAGGATGAAGGAAACAGAAATCTCCAATTCAGAAAGCATAGAATTCTTTAGATTAGCAACAAATAATCTACAAATGCCAGTGAATCTAAAACCCAAGGACAAATTATAGAACACGAACACATTTCTCCTTCTACCTTCTTATCTGCAATCAAAGAAATGAGTGATTTCATAGAATTGCCACTTTTTTGTGTTGTGTTGAATCAATGACAAATATGTTTACATTAAAACTTAGAGGTCAGTATCAAGTCATCTGTAATCTTATCAGAAAATTTAAAAGGTGATATGTACTTCTGAAGCCATACCAGCTACACATATGGACATACAAACACGTTGGTCTTATTAGGGTTCATTCATACTCTGTTTGACAAAAAAGGATGAGTAGAGAGAAAAGTTTGATTTTTTTAACATTAAAGTTGAAATATAAATACAGTTAATGTAAGAAACATTATAAAACATATTGGCATATAATTTTGAACTCAAAACTTTTAAAATCTTGGTTGTGTTAAAATCTAATCAAGCTTTTCACTTTTATTCTCATCTGCTCACTACTAGTCATATCACTTTTAATAAATTCACATACACAAAGTGATAAAGGGTAATACACAGATATTGTTATTAATATAAGTATGCACACATGTAATATATACAAACAACCTTTTTGCTATATTTATTTTAATGACCATAACTGCTGATATTAAGGACCTGTGATCTTAGTGAGGGTATTACTAAAAGGACAAAATAAGGTTTTCTCCATTGAATACATGTGAAAATTGTCTATTCTTTTTATCTACAACTGTTTTTAAAAACACTATCTTCAGTAGATAAAATAGCTACCAGATATGGAAAAGAGATGTTAATTAGCATTGCATCAAATACATTTCCAAATGGCCTAGGCCATGCAATGTAAAACATATGGTGGCAGCCATGAACATATACTTCTCAGATCTGATGGAGGGATCCTAATTGACCCATTGCCCAAGGTCTTACACTGGAAATCCTGTAGCTTTACTTCCCATTTCCTTTTCTCAGCCAATCACTGAGTGCAGCAGGGATATTAAAGCAGGTCTGTTCCATGAGGGATAGGGCTCTTCTGATGGTGACTTTGACTCAAGGACTTCCCAGTGGCTTTGCCAAACTTTCCTCAGACTGTACTGCAGTCTAAGTTTTACATCCAAACTCCATTCCCTCTCTTCTTCACAGAGATGAGACCTTTATTGTACTCCACCAGGATTCATGGACTCCTTCCTAGTTCCTTTTCATTTTCCATCATAGGCATCTTCTCCAATAAATCAGTTTCATAGCTACATGCATTTTGGCAGTTGCTTCTTCAAAGACCCTAACACCCAAAGATTTTGGTATCTTTTAGACTTTCACAGGAAGAAAACTACGTAAGTCTCTATATATGTATAGATTATTAATTTAACACGAAAAGGCATCTTTTTTTGTTGTTCTGAAAATATGAAAAACATGCATAGTCAGAACATTTATAAGCATTTTAATGGTGACCAGATGCTAATGCAGCTTTAGGAAGCCCCGTATTTTTATATTCCTTTCCTTTAAAGAGATATTGTCCTCCTAAAATGAATATTGGCAGTTCCATCAATGGAGAGATGTGCAAGAGAAGCAGCAATCAAGGTGGACTAAACAAAAGCTGAAATCTTCTTTAGAAGACTGAGAATAGGAAGATTGGCTTAAGTGTCATGTTTGTCATTGAAATAGAAGAATATGTATATATAATAAAGAGGAACTTAGGGAAGTGAGGGAAGTGCCATACATAGGAAGAAAGAGTGGTATAGGAAGGAGGAATTTAAGTTTAGTCAAAAGAGGAAAAGTAAAATAAAAATTAAAAAGCTTTGCAGTGTAAAGACAACTTTATTAGATCACTTTGGGAAGAAAGCATATTAAAACTTCAATTTCTACCTCTATAGAATAAGGATGTATTAAATGATTTCTGATGTCTTAATACAAATTCTATCTGTAATATTCAAGGTCATTTATTAATTTACTAGAAGCCCGTTGGACAAAGATTCGCACATTAGACCTTCCTTCCCCTGCCTGCTGGCACCGGTTTTCCTCCGGCACCCAGGACCCAGGACTTTTGTCTGGCTGCAGCAGAGAAGCCAAGCCTCTTCAGTCTTCAATCTTCAGTTTTCAGTCTTCACTCTACACTCCAGCCAGAGCCTTCAGTCTTCACTCTGCGCCTGTGTATGCAAATTAACCACCATCTTTGTTGGGTTAATTTGCATAGTTGCTCTGATTGGCTGGTGGTTGTAGCAGAGTGGCAGGGTGATGGAGGGATAGTTAATTTGCATGTTTCTCTTTTATTAATGTAGATAGCTTTGCCAGATGTATAACAGAGGCTCAGAGCCAGAGCTA
>NW_006299520.1:4198428-4198788 GCF_000327345.1 Myotis davidii | reverse complement strand
GTCCAGAAGCATGTTCAGAGTGCTGCCTGATCTATTTAGCATATTATACTTTTATTATTATAGACTAGAGGCCCAGTGCATGAAATTCGTGAATGGGTAAGGTCTCTAGGCCTTGCTGGTAATCAGGGCTGATTTGTGGGGTGACCTGTGGGGCATTTGGGGGCCCCCACTGGCACCTGCCTTGGCTGGCCTGGGGCCTGCAGACTGGGGGTAGCTCCTGGGTTGAGTGTTTGCCCCCTGATGGTCAATGTACGTCATAGCGACAGGTTGTTTTGCCATTTGGTCGATTTGCATATTAGGCTTTTATTATATAGGAAAAGTAATACACAGTATGATTGAGTATTTTGGTTGGATAGGAAA
>NW_006299520.1:4180855-4197901 GCF_000327345.1 Myotis davidii | reverse complement strand
TCTGCTATAGAGATTACATTGTTCTTTGATTATTAGTTTATAAACTGGTCTCTCCCACTGGACCATAAGCTAGTAAGAGTACAGGTACTGGGTGTTTTTACGTATTTATCCTCGGCACTTTGCATCAATACCTAGCGTGTATTAGATACTTAGTAAATATTTGTTCTAAGAATACATAACTTGATTGGTTATTGTTTTAATGAACAATTTAGATACCTAGAAAATGTCCCGTTTTATAAACATCAGCTTCTTGTCCTTTAGCTTTACTTATCTTCTAGGAATTACTCTGCTACACATGTAAACCTCACCATCTGTGAGCTTATTTTGCACCCCTGCAGCAAATATCAAGATCCCTGCCCAGGCCAGTCTTCCTGCTTATAGAGGTGCAATGGGGTTAAAGCAGCCCCTCCTCACCCACACCCACACCCACACCCTCAGGCTTGCTTCCTGGCTTCAGTGAGGAAGGATTTAATCAGCTACTTATCTTCTTCAGGTGTAGGGACAGAGCTCCCTTAGTTGCTAATGAGGACTGAGCTGCCTGCTAGCCCACTGGTTTCTCTCTCCAGGCAGATTCTCTCCCACACAGCTGGTGAGCTGCTTCAGATGACCATTTAGTCCCCACTGGCATGAAAATGGCTCTGCAAGAGCTGCCCTGGCTATGCTCAGGGCAGCATCTTCCTCCTAATAACTTCCTATTGGTTGTAACTCCAAAATCTATCTCCTGTCACTGACTCATCTGCTTTACAGAGCGCTGAATTCTCCCTTCAGCCTCCTTTTGTTGGTCAGGTCTTCCCAGTTCTTTCCTCAAGGAGATTTACATGCCAAAGGAGTTTCAGTTTAGATTTTAGGTGTTTTTAAAAGACTCTTATTTGTGTTCAGGAATAATGATTTTCTAAAATAATTTTATATGGTTTCTTTTTTTTGAATAAAAATGCAAGCAGTACAAACAAGTAAAGAAAGTGAAGAAAAACACTCTGAGCATCTCTGTGCAGATAGAACCATTTCCAGCACTTGACAAACATATATCCAGATATTTCCATGTGCATGCAGATAAAAAGGTAGACGAACCATGGGATAGGCAAATACACCTTTACAATAAATGAGATCTTTATATGTAAGCTTCTAATTAAGTTCAAATAAGTATGTTTTCTTGTCGAAAGTAAACACTGTGTTAGGGTGGCTTTTTAAAAAATCTTAAATATATTTTTAACAAAATTAAAATACACCAATAGTTTTTAAATAATACCTTTTTCAGACTCACCCTAGTGGACCTCACACAGATATTATGTGCATGTCTCACTGTCGACATCGACACTAATATAACTAGTTCAGAGAATGTCAAAAAGCATCTGTTCAAATAGCCAGAGGAATCTGAGTACAGACTAAGAGTACTAATAACACTGATAATAGTACAAGTAATAATTTAGAAAATGGTTCTGAAACTGGTATGATCGTACAGTCTTTTGGAAACCTGTTAAAATGCAGACGCTGACTCCGTAGGGCTGTGTTGGTGGCTGATATACTGTAAACTTACAGGCGATGTTGACCTTGCTGGCTTTGCACTGTCCTGTAAGCAGCAAGTTAGAGTGTACTTATCTTCTTCAGGTGTAGGGACAGAGCTCCCTTAGTTGCTAATGAGGACTGAGCTGCCTGCTAGCCCACTGGTTTCTCTCTCCAGGCAGATTCTCTCCCACACAGCTGGTGAGCTGCTTCAGATGACCATTTAGTCCCCACTGGCATGAAAATGGCTCTGCAAGAGCTGCCCTGGCTATGCTCAGGGCAGCATCTTCCTCCTAATAACGTCCTACTGGTTGTAACTCCAAAATCTATCTCCTGGCACTGACTCTCACAGGTTGACACTCAACCACTGAGCCACATTGGGCAGACTGCAGATAGAAGTTTTATTCTAGGCCTTTCTCCAGAGGGACACGCTTTGCCTTTATCGAAAATCCCCTAATATTTCATTCTGGAAAGCCAGTTGCTGAGACTGATTTGTACTTAAATCTATAACATCATTAAATTATGCATGGACTGAAAATATCACAAACAGTCCATAAAACTAAGACAAAAACAAAAAAAAGAAAAAAAACAACAAAAAAACTTATGCAAGTTAAATACAAAGAGCAAATCAATGAGATTTTGCATATTTATATGGAGTAAAGACTTTAAAGGAGCTTTTGGCAGATTTATGAATTACTGCAGTAAAAATTACAATTAGGAAATGATGGAATATACCTAACCATAAGTTTAATATTAGAGAAGTCTTATAGGCAGTGTATAAGCCAGAAGTCAAATATTTGCCTTACAAATGATCATTTATCTTATTGTTTTTACTTTATAAATTCTATTACTTACACAAACAATTGGCCTAAATGTACTCCCAAATTTCACACTGAAGAACTTCACGAAGAAGAAGAAGCCAAATTTAGAGATTTCAAGAAGCATGTACTCCCAAATTTCACACTGAAGAACTTCACAGTATTTCAAGAAGAAGCCAAATTTAGAGATTATCCTTGCAGTAATTATCTGCAACATAGATAAAATAGAAAAATTCCTTGGGAAAAACAATTATCAGAACCGGCACACAAAGAAATAAGATATCTGAATAGTCCTATTGCCAGGAGGATTCGGTTGGTGGGATTCCCTTGTTACTAATGGGAGTGGGATTCTTGGGGTACCCCTGGAATAAGCATTTCCCGAGGACCCCATGGGAGAATGAATGGCTTTTATTTGCTTGGCATTATGTCCCTTGGGTTGTAAGGTTCATTGTCCTTGACCCAGTGCTGGAAAATATGTAGTTGGGGTTCCAGCAGAGCCAAAAGTGGGGCCATTGTCCAGAGTTTCAGTTCCATGGTGGAGTGGGATCTGGTGTGGCATCGGGCAAGATTCAGTCCATCAGTGTATTGTGTGGAGTCCACGTGGCTCTCGGCCATGTGGGTGAATGCAGGGCGTGAGAGCCCTGCAAGCCAGGTGGGTCAGAGATGAGCAGCAAAAGAGAGAAAGGGCTCCTTTTTCAGGAGTTTCAATATCAAATCATCCCTCATTTGCAGTGGTCCCGCCAATTCTGGCCACTGACTTGTTCCCAGGTGTGACTGACAGGTAAGCATCTTCCCATACCACCCAGGACCTTACTGGTCACACATCTATTGTCCACTCCCAGGATCTGCAGCGAACAGACTTGGAGAATGTGAATTGCAGCTTCCTTGGCAAAGCTGTGTAAATGGCATGCCTATATTATCTAGTCTCCCCTTTACTCCTTTTCTGTTATTTAATCCCCAGGTGTGACTGACAGGTAAGCATCTCCCCATATCACCCAGGACCTTACTGGTCACGCATTTATTGTCCACTCCCAGGATCTGCAGCGAACAGACTTGGAGAATGTGAATTGCAGCTTCCTTGGCAAAGCTGTGTAAATGGCATGCCTATATTATCTAGTCTCCCCTTTACTCCTTTTCTGTTATTTAATCACCAGGTTGTTATAATGGTATCAATCCCAAAACTATTAAAAAACCTACTTCGTTATTTAAAACTTTTTCATGAAGGAAACTGTAGGCTAAGAGGGTTTCACTAATGAGTTCTATAAAAAATTTAAGGACATAATAATACAATCATACAAACTTTCAGAACACATTTGTCAGAGCAAAATCAGTCAGACACAAGAGTGCATGCTATAAAATTCCACTTCGATGAAGTTGAAAAACAAGCTAATCTAATCAACGACAGAACTCAGCAACAGTGGCCTGTTAGGATCTTGGAATGAATGTGAAGGAGGCATGAGGGAACCTTTTTCAGTGAAGGAACTGACTGGGACATATACACATTTTCCAGAACTCAAAATATGATACATTCCTCAAACCTAATTTCTTTTAAGTTGAAATGAATAAAAATATATTTTAAAATGTCTCTGGTACTCAGATCGGTCTATATGCACAGCAAAGAAGCTGGTTTCAGGTTCGGTAAAAAATGCAGTCATTGAGGGCACACAGAGGAATGATATAAAAATCAGGAGTTAAAACTATTTTGAATGACAAGATTGTGATTGGTGTTTTCAAAAATGATTACTTTGAAAGAGATAATGCGTATTTGGATAAAAAGTCCCATTATATTTAGTTAATAGTTGTTTTGTAATTGCAACTAGCATTGCACTTTTCATTGCTTTTTTAGTTTTTCCACGTTTAGGAATTTGTTTTCTTTTTAATTCAAGTGTTAATTCTTCCAAAGGGGAAACATTTTTTTTTCATATTGCTGATTATTATATGTTTATTAAATTAAGACTCAATGCCACCGAAGTTGCATTTTGTAATGTAACTTTTATAAAGAACCCTGTTCAATCTTCAGAGTCTGGTGTATTTTTATAGCGATTTTTCAAATGTGTTTGCTAGTGCAGTTCACTCCAACAAGCATTTCTTGAACCTACTTCATCCCAGGAAAGGCTCAGTGATTCACAGCTGATAAAGGAGGTACATACCTCAAAGCACCATGGGTTTAAGTCAGAACACATACTGGCTAACTAAGCAGTGTTCTTTCTTGGATTAAAATAATTGGAATGACATAAAAAATATGTAATAAAAAACTGAAAAATTTGTGTAGTCTTGTGGCTATGTACTATAAATACATAAAAATGAAGAACTGGACCCTCTATATAGGCTCAAGGCAGAAACCCATCTGAAAACCGGAATAAAGTTTAGCATTGGTTATAGACTCTGCACTTCCATGAATTATTCATTGTTCTTACAACATCTGTAGTAACACATCAGTAAACTAAGGAAACTGCAGATTTGTTTTAAGTTTCTCCAACAACATCCTTGAAAATCACATTTTGTTATTGCAACTAAATAAATCATATAATTATTTTAGGTTAGTATTTGAAATGTTCGTATATAAATAGTGCTATCATTCTTTATATATATTTCTATTGTCTGGGCCTACATACTATACATATATATATATATGATATATGATAGCACTATTTTTAACGTCAATAAACGTGAATTTTTGAAAATATAGGTTGAAAATACCCGGAGGAGCGATTGGCTCAAAATACACATTTCACAGTTGATTAAAATGCAAATCATGTATACATTTATTTTAGATCTGTTTTAAGTAAAAGTAGATTCATCTTTGGTTGGCCATCATCTAAACATTGGAATAAGTGTTGCTGAAACAAATCAAATGAAAGGTTAGATTAGAAATTACATTTCAACCTGAGGCTAGTCAGAACTCTGAAAAGAAAAATATTGCAATACATTTTTCTTGCATTACCTAAGGAACCTTTCTTGTTTTATCTCTCCTATAAATTATATTTATTTGATAGTATTATTACATTCTTTTCATTTAATACATACTGGCAGTGGTTAAGGGACTTGGCCTATAAAATAATGAATATTCAGAAAGTAAAACTGGTCTAGGAATGAAAATGGGTTATGTTATTTTTTGTTCACCAAGATGAGATTAATGTTACATGGATGACAGACTTGCTTTTAATTTTTTCTGTCTCTCTCCCCCGGAAAGTTAGATGAAATCATTAAGAAGAACTACAACAAAAATATAAACTCTTATTACTGATATATGGTAGCATATGATGTGTTAAAATATTATAGCTAACTTCTCTGTTGTAATTTGGAAAACTTATTTCAAATAAGAAGTGCTTTACTTTTGAGGAGTTTCCCACTATTAGAAGAAGTACTACTTAACATTTCTAAATATATATATATATATATAGAAACCCTTCACACACACACACACACACACACACACCCTTTACCTAGAGAATACTGAATGTGCTGGGAAGTTAAATACAAGAATTACAGGTAATGATCTCAGTCTGCCCAAATTCCAAAACATGTAATATCACAAGATACAAATCATTGATTTTTTAATACTTCTTCAACCCTTGCCATCCTATAGATATAAGGATACAATATAAAAAAGTGGTCTTTTATATCTACTTTAACATAACTTTCTTTGGAAAAAGATTTTGTGATATCTCCTATGGGAAATGCATCTGGTTTTCTTTAGTATTTGGTAAATGAATCTTATTTGTATTAAAGTTTTTCACAGGGTACATAGGTGATTAAAGAAAGGAGTCTGATGGAAAAGCATCAGGGAAACTAACTCTGTGTTTTCCAAAGAATGAAAATTGTAGCCCATGTCTGTTTTTCTATCTTTGAATTTTATATAATTTTCCTCCTCACAAAGGATCAGTTATTATGTTATTTTTTGCTTCCAACTGACCCAATCATACTTTTTTTTTACACGTGTTACTGATTAAAATTGAGTAGCTCTGTGGTTCGTGTAGCCCCATGTGCATTTTGTTTTCCTTTGGTATTCAGGGTACAGGGTAAGCTGCTCTGGCATATTGCATTTCATAAAACTAAGTGATGGTATTGAGTTTATGTGGCCTTCTGTGGAATAGCTAGGCTTCAAATTCAGATATTTAGGAGCAGCATTTGGGATATGTTGGTACTCTAACACTGTTATAGAATATAAAGTTTGACAAGTGATCAAAATTTAACATAAAAGTTTTGTGATATGTTGTTCCATGGGAAGAAAAAAAATTATGAACACAATACTGCTACTACTTATGAAATAATAGGGATGATGTATTCTTTGCCAAATACTTTGAGCTGACCATATTTGATAGCATTGCTACAAAAAAGTAATTACACTTTCAACACTATTCCAAGGATTCTAGATAAAATTTGTATATTATTTATCTCAGTGATTCTCAGTACTTTTCTTTTGGAGACAGAAAATGACTAAATTCTTCTCAGTAATTTTGTCGGTATATAATCAGTTATGCTGTGGTCCTAAAACATCTTGAGATTTACTCAATCTTATTCTTTAGCAAATCATAAATGGAGAGTGTGTTCTCAAGCTTTTCTTCCTGTCTTTGCTAATATCACTGTTAAATTTTAATTTATTATCAACTTCTGGTGATTTAAAAAATAATTGTTACTTCTAAAAATGAACGTAAATCGGGGATTAATATAATTTTCTGTCTTTTGTTCTTATCAGTAATTTAATATCTAGATCAAGTGACTGTATCAACACATACTTTTCTTCTTGAGTGGGAAAGGTAACTTTGTATAAGTAACAAAATATTTAAATTTTATCTGCTACTGAATATACTGCCTCAGGAAAGAAATGTTAAATAGGTATGTATTGTTGATAAATAATAATCTGTGTGTCCATAAACTTAGCTAAAAAGACCCCTTACCCACCTCCTACAAGACCTTTTGTGAATTTCTGTTTGGCAAATTGTATGGTACATATCCAACTACAGTAAAAGAGAACTTTAAGGAGGCAAATATGTAAGACAGAAGCCTAAGATTCACTTGGACTTCAGAAAATTAAATCATGAATAAAGAAGTATTAAGACTTCCCTGCAAGATTCCAACTCTTTGTAGATGATCAACATAGCCTACTCATAATAACACCAGCACACTTTTAGGTGCCAGTGTTAAAAAAAAAGTGAAGTAGCATACAATCACCATGCTATTTAGCTCAGAAATCAAGATGCATTGTCAGTCCAGCCGGCATGGCTCAGTGGTTGATCATCAGCCTATGAACCAGGAGGTCACGGTTTGATTCCCGGTCAGGGCATGCCTGAGTTGTGGGCTCAATTCCCAGTGGGGTCATACAGGAGGCAGCCAATCAGTAATTCTCTCTCATCTTTGATGTTTCTGTCTCTCTCTCCCTCTCCTTTCCTCTCTGAGGTCAATGGGGGTGGGGGGAGGGGACATACGTAATAATTTAAACAAGGAAGATTAAAATTAAATTAAAAAAAGATGCATTGTCAGACGGTTCAAGTATGTCTATTGGCCACAAGTACAGGAAGTTAGAAATCAGTATGATCTTGCAGGTCCCCAATATGTTCACCAAAACCTTATGTCTATCATAAGCTAGTCATAAACACAATTTAATTGGAGAACAAATACAGAATAAAAATGTGTAAGGATAGTTCCATTGCCTACGTTTCTAGCTTTATTAATGACCCCTTTCCTCCTTATAGTTTATTCTCAAACCAAAACAAATAAACAGATTAACTTTAGGTACTTGAAGTTGTTGTATGATTTCACTGTGCTTTGTGCATCCTATTGGTTCTATCTATAAAGCCTTTAGTCACCTTTGTCACCCCGGTGAGCTCCAACTCACTCTTTTTTTCCTCTTTATTTTTATTGTTTCCACTATTATAGATGCCCCCATTCCCCCTTTTGCCCTCCTCCCTGCCCTCGCATCTCCCTCCCTCTGGCCATCACCACATTGTTGTCTGTGTCTATGGGTTATGCATATATGTTCTTTGGCTAATTCAGTTACCTTTCTTTAAGACAGCTCAGAGTTTCTGAATGCCCACAGATAGATCAGGTAATTGTCTCTTTTCTGCCACCATGGCCCCTTGTATATAACTGTATTCCAGCCTTTGCAGAAATAAATGAAAATGTTTTTTTATTTATATTTGATTTTTATTCTAGACTTGAACTCTTTATAGACAGGAACAGAGTACCTCCATGCTTTATCCCACAGGTGTAGCCCTGGGATGGGCACAAGAACTTATAGACACACTATACAAACACAGAGTGCTTAATCTTATTAGAAATGCTAAACACTAAACTAATACTGTGTTTTATGCCAAACTGTGTATTACTTACCGTAAGTGCTGTGCAAATTTAAAGAAAGAGGAGAGAAGTGAAGGTGATTGCTTTAAGCATAGGATTGTAGAGGAGGTGGGTTTCACGTTATTTCTTGATTTTATTAAGAATTTTAAAAAGTTAAAGGAAAATGTAGAGTACTCAAAGCAAAAGGAAGAAGTGATAATGGCAGGAATATGAATACTGTATTACATATTTCATCTGTTTTGATATTCCTAGCAACTAATAACAGAAAATCCAACTCAAAATGTTATAAGTCTAAAAGGAAACATATTACCTCCATTAACAGTGACAATAATAATCATGAAGTGGAGTGAAAAAGAGGAAATAAAAGCAGTAGTTTAGATATGGTATCAAGATCCAACATTCAGTTTATATTTTTGACATTCTGCTATTAAAATGTGGACTTGGTCCTTTTATGACAAGATTTATGCGGTATTTCTAAGTATCATATCCAGATATAACTCTATCCCACTGAAGAGAAGGGGTGAATTCTCCCATTTGTCTTTTCTTAGTGTGAGGAAATATTTTTGTCAAATTTTTCTTAATTGGCAGAACTAAGTCATAGCCTTAATTGGAAATTGGAATTTGATTAATATAATTGACTGATATTATATGATTTATTCTTGTGTTACAGTGGGATGGGGCAGAACACAGGAACGAGAACAGCGATTGAATAGGCGACCAGCAGGTTATGAAACTTGTACTGAGGAAAGTAGAAAATAGGTTTGTTAAGTGTAGTGAGAACAATTTAATGAGTGTAGACTTAATACAATAGCAAATTAGAAGCCGTTTAAAGTTCGAAATAATGTGCATAACTTCTATTGAGGTAGAATTTTTCCCTTTGGAGACAGCTGCATTAGCTCTTTTGAAGACTTGGTACAAAATGTCCTCACCTACTGAGGAATAATATTTCGTTTTCAGGACAGTATGTATACAGGGGTGAGCAAATGCAAGTTTGCAGTTGTATGTAAGGAAAAATAATAATTAATTAATTATAATTCAAGAATAAACTGTGTTTTGCATACTCACAGCTGTAAATCCACTTTTGCCTGCCCTGAAAATGGAAATTTTTCTTTTCATATTTATATGCAACCCCATGAAATATAAATGTAAATTAATACAATAGTTTTTAAATGTTTGCAAACAGCATTGCATTGCATTTTGCTTTTCCAGTTACTCTGACATGTGTTCTTTATTTCTCAGTAAAATGTAAGAGCTGATGTATTAAAGAAATACGTTGCCTTCTTGCAGTCTCTTTAATATTTTTAGTGCTTTTTACTTAGCGGAACTCATCAGAATTAACTGTGAAGCTACAACCTCATTAATTTAACAAAGAAGTATCCTTACTTCAGTAAAACATAAAGCATAGGCAGGTGTGTAGAAAACATTTCTCAGATTTCATTCACTTATACACACAAGCTGTAATAATGCTTCCTACATTGGCCCGGGATAGGTTTTCTAGTTTATTTTCCTTCTTTCAATTAATCTGTAACTTAAGAGAAAAAAAAATACTCACAGATGCATTTCTGAGAAGTTTTAGTCATCATATCTAAATAGTGATCTCAAGATGATATCATATCTATTTATTGATCCTTCTAACACCAACAAATTGAAATAGGCCACTGTGGGGTACTACATTGATGTTCTTAGTCTATTACCACTTGCTTTCAAATTATCACATTTTAATAAATCAAGTTTCCTTAAACATTTATACTTAACTTCTCTCTTAAGAACAAGGTCAATAAACACAAAGACAGCTTTAATGTGTAGGACTTATTATAAAATATGCACATTGAGTCTTTTACTAGTTTGGGAAGCAGGTAGAGATCATTTATTAATACGATTTTTAATATAAAGGCCCCAGACTAGTCATTGTTACCTACCAGAGCCAATGTCCCCTTTATTAACCTATCTTTATAGTATCTATTTTATGGTCCTAAAATGAAATTCACAAACAATATAATCTAGTTATGCACACAATTTTTAAAAGTCAATGAAATGAACTAATTGCAACATAAAGGAAAAATAAAATGAATGCAATTCTAGACTAACATTCATTTAAAAATGCAGATGTTCAGCAAGCTCCTATGAGATGTTCTAATAGAGGAATTGGATGTTTGTTCCTACATAATACGGCAGGTGCTAGCATTGCCAGTGCCAGTGGCGTCTAACGATGGTTACTTCCAGTATTACCCAAAACCAAATATTCAAAAGGTGCCCACCGAGAAAAACACTGCCCTTGATTGAGACTCTTGTTTTTAGTGCAAAGAATGTATTCTGGGAATTAATAAATAGCAAGGGGGTAAAACACACAAAAATCTTTAACTTAGTCCTGGCTGGTGTGGCTCAGTGGGTTTGACATCATCCTGTGTACCTCAAGGTTGCCCACTTTGATTTCCAGTCTGGGCACATGCCCTGATGGGGGGCATGCAGGAAGCAGCCAATCACATTTTAATCACATTGATGTTTCTCCTTCTCCCTTTCTAAAAATCAATAAAGAAATCTTAAAAACAAAAACTTTTTTTAACTTACATTTCCCATTTTTGCCCTATAAAAGGTCTCTTTTACTTATTAAGAAAAAAAATTACACACACACTCTCTCTCTCTCTCTCTCTTCTGAGTATTTTTTCAAAGACACAGAAAAAGAGATATACTTAATGTTCTTAATAAGAAGCTGTGAAAATCAACATCTAATTTTAATATTATACCTATAGAGTGGGTGTTATACCTACTTTAAAATAATGTTTAATGGCCATCCAGTGTGGCTCAGTAGTTGAGTATCGACCTATGAACCAGGAGGTCATGGTTTGATTCCTGCTCAGGACACATGCCCGGGGTTGCAGGCTTGATCCCCAGTGCGGGGCATGCAGAAGGCAGCTGATCAATGATTCTCTCTCCTCATTGTTGTTTCTATCTCTCTCCCTCTCCCTTCCTCTCTGAAATCAATAAAAAAATATTTTTAAAGAAAAGTATTTTTTAAAAATAATGTTTTAGCCCTAGTGGGTTTGGCTCACTGGATAGAATGTTGGGCCTGTGAACTGAAGGGTCCTAGGATCGATTCCAGTCAAGAGCACATGCCTTGATCTGCAGTAGGGGACGTGCAGGAGGCAGCTGGTCAGTGATTCTCTCTCATCGATGTTTCTCGCTTTCCCTCTTCTTCCTCTCTGAAATCAATATAAAAAGATATTTAAACAATAATAATGTTTAAGAAGAGTTTAAATGAAAAGAGAAATATAAATAATAAAATAGGTGAAAAAGTAGAACAAGAATATGACATTGTATATATACTATGACTTGACATAAGTAAAAGTACATTTAAATAATATGGAAGAAAATAGGCCAATATCTTAACAGTAGTTAATTCTGGGTTTTATGATTATGGATGATTATGTTTCTGCATTTTCCCTCTACTTATTGATGATTTCAAAAATATTATAATAAGTATATGTAAATTAAGCATTATATTACACAAGAGAAGTGATATGGATTTTTATCCAATTATTTTACTTTTGTAAATTTTTTTTAACAATTTTAAATTCTTTATTGTTTAAAATATTACATATGTCTCCTTTTCTACCCATTGCCCCCCCCCCGGCCATTTCCCCCCCCCCCCCCCAGCACATGCCCTCACCCCCCTACTGTCTGTGTTCATGGGTTATGCTTATATGCAAGCATACATATTTTTTGGTTGATCTCTAACACCCGTCCTCCCCCCCGCCTTCCCTCTGTGGTTAGATGGTCCTTTCACCCTGCCTCCCTCCCTCCCTTCCTTCCTTCTTTCCTTCCTTTCTTCCTAAAGAAATTTTAAAGAACCATTTGACTTACAATAGACATTTGCTGAGTTAAGAAACGGCTGAGGTGATTAAAACTAAATAATATTTGAGATGACCAAAGTGATCCATAGTAAAAGCAAAGATGGAAAGAGAAGAAATAAAGGAACAAAGAAAACTAAAGGAGTTTCTAACCCTGACCACCCAGAGATAGTTATTGGAATTTTTTTAAAAATATATGTTTTCATTGATTTTAGAGAGAGAGGAAGGGAGAGAGAGATAGAAACATCGATGAGAGAGGAACATCATTGATCGGCTGTCTCCTGCACAGCCCCTACTAGGGATCAAGCTAGCAACTGGGGGTTTGTCCTGACCGGGAATTGAACCAGTGACCTCTTGGTATAACTCAACCACTGAGCAACACTGGCTGGGCCTCTTACTTTACTTTTTTAGATTTGTAATCTCCACTTATCACCAGATTTTCCTTCTCCTATCTAAACGCAAATTCTGTATTACTTTTGTGATTTTTCTTCTCTCATCTATTAAATTTGGGTATGCACCAAAGTTATTTCCTCAGCTTCTCTCTTTTCCTCTTATTTTCCCACACTGTGATTAATCATACTTGTGTCTTATTCTCTTAGCTGTAAAAAATGGCTATAGCCTCAACTCAATTTACTAATTTCTACAAAGTAAATTGATTGTTTCCTCTGGGTATCATACGGCCCTTCAAAAGTATTACACCTGTTATTAATCTCATCTTGCATACATGCGCACTAGCCCATTTCTCACAATCACTCCAGCCACCAGTTCTGATGTAGCAACCATCTTGGAACTCTTACTTTCTAACTATCAATGAATAACATTGATTCTTTCTCAACAATTTTCTCCAATCGGGGCCTCCAGAATTTCTATCAGGAACATAAGAGTGGCAGTTTTGTGGCAAATGGGGAAGCTGTGATTGCACAATATAGAACATTTTAGACTTAGAAATTTTAAGTTAAAATTATGGGAGGTGGATGGATTGGGGGAGGGGGAGGAGTGAGTGGGTAAAAGCCCTCCACTGAGCTGTTCTTGTCCAATTTTATATTCCTGCAAATGTCACACTGGTTTCTTCCTGCTTTATTGCTTTATTCCTGCAGTGGTCCTCTATCTAGAATTGAGAGCCCTTTAAGGAGATACCTGGCATCACACGTCTAGGCTATTTTGTATTTATTTTAAGAGTTTATTGCTCTCCCTTAGTGACACCATTCTCTTGTCCAAAAAGTAAATGCTTACTATCACTGTCTTTACCAATAAAATAAAGATCTTTAGCTTGTTCCTCAAAGCACTTCACAACTCTACTGTAACATATGTAATACCTTAATCAATAAAGAAGAAAAAAACTCTACTGTAATCTTACGTTTTCTGCTTCCCCATCAACTATCTACCCACAGGGGCTACATTTGAACCTAAATGGAATTACTGTTCCCTGTATATACTTGTGTCATTTTCTATCCTGATGTAGTCTGCGTCCCTGCTCTATCTGTAAAACAGTCTCCTCAACTCCAGAGCTGCCTTCCACATGCAGCAATCTCTGATTCTTCGGAGTGTAGCAGTTGGTCTGTATGTTTGCTGAGCCTCTTGTTTTCTTTCTGCTCTGCACTACGGTTATTTACGTTTGTGTATTAGAAATTCTACTTTGCTCCAGGCTATTTAAGGGCAGGTCTCTGAGTGATTATTTTTAATGTTTCCCAGAGCATAGATCATTGCCTTGTCTGTAACAGGGGCTCACTCAAAATGCATTGAGTAAATCCATATATATTTCTGTTTTTTATTCTACTGTTAACTCTTGCTAAAGAGATTTACCTTTCCATAATATATTTTTCAGATGCTTGAGGTTTTTTTTTTTTTCCTATTCAACTTACCCCTGTATGTTTTACATATTCCTATTTTATTGCCCTTTACTTCTGTTTCCCTTTTTCACATAAATATGTTTACTGTCTTTAACTCTCCAAACAATTCTGATGTACTAGTGAATTGGTAATATTGTGTTAAATGTGGAGTGTAAGATTTAAAAAATAGAAAAAAATGAATTATCTAATTTTTAAGTAATAAGAGCTTCAGAACTTTATAGGATTTTCCTTTTTCTGTTTTATCTTCCACTGCTTAGCCACATTTCAAAAAGGGGGTGGGGGTAAGAGAGATCAACCAGAGGACTTGCATGCATGCATATAAGCATAACCAATGGACACAGAGAGTAGGAGGGTGAGGGCATGTGCTGGGGGCTGGGGGTGGCTGGGGAGAGGTCAATAGGGGAAAAAGAAGACTTTTGTAATATAAATGTAATACTTGAAACAATAAAGAATTAAAAAATAACAATTTAGTATCCAAATTCTACTTATCACAACTGATCATCACATTTTCTTTCTATGATGTGTTTCTCAGGTTAATATAAATTTCTTTAGTAATGATTCAAATAGGAATTATAATCCTATGTAATTGTGTCAAAGTTTACTCTTCATTTTTACATTATGTCAGGTAGAAAATATTTATTGCTAAGTTATATACCTAGGGTCATGAAAAATAAAAAATATATATTTTGTAATATGACGTCATTAAATCAAAGTTAGGACTAACAACTAGATTGCAGATCAATATTCTGAGTTTCTTGTCATTTATTTGTTTGGAATCATAATTATAAATATAATTCATTAATATTTTTGTTCTAGTGCCTTTTAAGCGTTTTTCTAACTTTGGTCAAATATGTATTAGTTTATTCAGCAAAACCAAATATGTTAAGTGGAATCTGCTTTGTTCTTTTAAATATTGTGATAATGAGTAAATAAATATATTTATAAGCCTATGCTTAGCACTTATTTTTGATATTCAAATATATTTAACGTATCTCTATTTAAATTTTAATATTTATAATATCTATAAGTTTGTTTGTATTTTGATCCTTACAGTATCCCTGTAAGTTAAGTAGGGCAAGTATTATTTTCCCCTATGATAGATAAGGAAATTGAGCGCAGAAAGTTTAAGAAATTTGCCCAATATAAAAATGGGCAGACATAAAATCAAAGTGTAAATTATTTTCCCAGTTACTTTGCCTTGACCCCTTGTCCTAGTTACTTTCAAATAGTGTGACTCTACTTATAGTATTTAATGTGTATTATAAAAAAGGTTTGCTAATTAGTTTCACAATTTTTTGGTTTTATTCGGGACACATATATATTAAATGATAAATCATTTTAAACTTATTAGCTTTCTATTGATATATTAAAATAAGTAAAGGTAAAGGAGAATACATTAAAATAAAAAATATGAGGCTTTAACAATATCCATATAAGTAAAAAACAAATATATAGACAAATAAGATAGTAAATATTTAATTCAGATCTGAAGTATAGATATAAGAGCTCTTAAAGACCAGAGAGGAAAGTTGATTTGGAATTTTTAAAAAATGGCTTATTCTGCAATTATCGAAAGAGCTAATAAAAGGGTTTATATGTCAGAAGAAATAATATAATATTTCATCCAGGAATATGACATGTATGATCTGCAGTGAAGTCATTGGTATGGAATGCAAAGGATATATGTGAGAGTTACTCTGATGGAAGCAAAGATAAAGGAGTAATCTAATAAGAATTTGGTCCAATTAAATAATGGGGTTACCATAGTAATAAGAATTGCAGACTATAAAATGCAGACCATGGGCCAGATAGAGTTTCCAAGTGCTTTGCATAAATTCATATAACCCTCAGAACAAAATCATGGCAATGATTTTACTTTTGTCCCCATTTCATACATGAAGAAAACAGGCCCATAGAATAGCCTGCTCCGCGTCACAGTATTTGTGGTAAATCTTGGTTTTGAGCCTGGTACGCCTGGCTCACGTTTGTGTTCTTCCTCACTACATAGAAAAACAGAAGACCAGACAGAAATTGCATTCTCTATAGAACTTAGAATTGAGGAGATGCCAAATACTGTCTATACCTTATTTCCAATTTTCACAGCAATCCTCATATTGATGAACCTTTATGCTATTAAAGAACGGAGCAAATATCTGACTTGTCTAGGCCATACCATCAATAGCAGTCAGAGCTGGATTTCAAACTCAATTAGAAAGTAGTTTGTTTGAATGCCTATGCTTTTCCAGGCATAAACTAAACACACACACACACACACACACACACACACACACACACACAAACACACACAAACACACAAACAACAACCAAACAAAAACAACTAAAAAAACAAACAAACCCAAGGCATTTATATGATTCCTCTCTGGACCACTTATTTACTCATAAACTTAAAATCTTGAAAGTGCTTTGTACACCAGATATAACGTTAGGCACTGAAATTAATGTGATAAATAAGACTTGTGTGACTACTGGGTGGCAGTTAAGCAAACAAGCAATTGCAGTGCGGCAGGAGCAAGTGAAAGTGACACCTAATATTCATAGCTCTATTCCAGCATTTCCTTCAGTCTAATGTTTATTTCAGGTGGTGGTATACAGTTCTCCCCCTAGTACTCTTTGATCTCAGAGAATACTTTTTTTCTTTTCCAGTAATAAATGCAGTCTCCTATACAAAGAAACTGCTTCATAAATATTAGTGGAAGTGAATTCAATTCA
>NW_006299520.1:4172367-4180688 GCF_000327345.1 Myotis davidii | reverse complement strand
TCCCTCTGAGGATTGACAGCCTGATCGATGCTTCTCTGTCTCTGGATCTGTTTTTGTTCATTAGTTTATGTTGTTCATTATATTTCACAAATGAGTGAGATCATGTGATATTTATCTTTCTCTGACTGGCTTATTGCACTTAGCAAAATGCTCTCCAGTCCCATCCATGCTGTTGCAAATGGCAAGAATTCCTTTTTTTTTTTACTTGCAGCGTAGTAGTTCATCGTGTAGATGTAACACAGTTTTTTATCCACAGATCTGCTTATGGGCACTTAGGCTGTTTCCAAATCTTAGCTATTGTAAATTGTGCCGCTATGAACATAGGGGTGCATATATCCTTTCTGATTGGTGTTTCTATTTTCTTGGGATATATTCCTAGCCATGGGATCACTGGGATTCTTAATAGTTTTTGTACTCATAGCCCCACAGTTTTGTTTGGCACAGGGCTCCATAACTGTGTGCCCAGTCCTGCTCCTGATATATCCTTATTTGCCTCAAACCACGTGGATGATGTAAGTAGACTTTTTGGAGGAGAGGTCCTGAGAGCAGCCGGTGAGGGACTATTGAACACTCTCTGTTCAGGGGCAACTTCTTCAGTTCTTTCAGAACCGTTCCTGAACCCTGTCCTGACACACTTACACTTCACCACTCACTTTGCTTAACTGTTTACGTGTGTTCTCATCAGTACACTGGTAGTGCCAATGGTTGGGTATTTTAAAAAATAATAATTACTGTTAGAGTTATTGACAGATGTGCTTACAGGATATTGTGAGACACCTGTTATATCCTGAAGAATTAGACTCCCGTGTGTAAACCAACAGGATCTCTAAAAAAAACACAAAAACCAAAAAAAAACAGTATATGGTAAGAGGCATGTTCCACGTTCATAGTAGTCAATGCCCACATTCAGGGAACAGATAAATAGGGAAACTTCATTAAAAAACTGGCGTTTAATCATTATCATCAGCAAGCACCTAGGAAGCCTATTGTGTAAGCAGACAGATATTGTGCCAAATGTCAAGGCTGGCCCAGATCTTTTCATGAGTTTTTATGCATTTCCCTAACTTGACTTATGATGATATAGAATAAAAATATAATGACATATTATTCTGAACAAAATTTAAAGTGCTTTGCTATAAAATCTGTGATTGTTATTACAACCTCTTCCTACTTTTGTTACTGTTTATTTTACATAAGCACTCATTTGGCATGCTCGCATTTTTCAACTTTATGGTATCAGTTTATTTTTCTGACCCCCGGCACTATAAAGTTCGCTGGCATTTAACTTTCCCAGGTTTGTTACATTAATGGTAAAAGAAGACAGATGTCAGTTACATATTAACTAGTTGCACATTAATAACCAAAATAAAAAACAAAAAAGGAAATAAACCAAAAATAATAGCAACACATTATAAACTCCTGCTGCGCTTTCCAGCACATATCAGAGGCTATTGCATTTGATTTATATTTTTCCTTCATTCCTCCAGACCACTGCCTAGTGCCCTGCAACAAGGATCATAGAGGAATTCCCTTATTAAGATTTAAAGCTTTATTTATTTATTTGTTTATTTACATATTTATTTATGGTACTATTGCCTATTAGAACTAAGTTTAAAAATAACCATGCCTTAGGATAATTAAATCTGACTTTGCTGTTTTGTCTAGAGTAAGTTTAAATTAAAATTATTTCTATTCATCCATAAGTCAGGCATCAATATACGAAGTTCCTAGATTTCCAACTGTGGTTTGTTTGGGCCTGACAAACTTCCTTGAGACCCCACTCCACGCCCCCACACAGGCCTGAGGCTGGTAGCCTGCCTTGGTGTACCCTGGGAGTTTTGCTGGGTGACCTCAGATGCAGCACTAGCACGGAGTTCAAAATCTGTAGCAGTCTGGAGAACAATACTCATTCCTATATGGTGACTCACTGAGAATCTATTTCATACAACTCCCATACTGCCAGAGGTATTTTTCAGTGGCTGAGCCTAATAGGCAGTTGGCAGGTAGAGACAGATCTTGCCTTGGGCATTTTGCTTATCTGCCCCAGACCTTGGTGCTGGTGGAAGCCAACCTTGGTGTGTACCTTGGCCCCTTCCATGCACACCCAGGCCAAGCAGAGGCAGCCACAAACTGTGAATTTTTTTGTAGCTCCAAACAGGTAGCCCAGAGCCAGTCACAGGCAGCGTCTGACATTGACCTGCACTGGAGTTACTACCAAGAGGCCCACAACTAATGCACCTCGTGCGGGCTTCACACCATGTTAGAACATGACCCCATTCGCTCCACAGGTGGCATATCAGAAAGGAGATCTGGGCAGGCACTAGACCCTACTAAGTCGAATTCTGCTTTGTGTGGTCAGCACATCAGCTCATACACTGTGGTTGGGGTTGGTCCTCAAGTCCGGCAGCCTGAGGGTTGACTCCATGCATGGAGGGGACAATAGCAATTGATATTTAACTGCAGCAGGAGGGCTCACATGACCCACATAAAGAGCATTTCTGCAGCACCTTGCTTGGATGATCAGGGTGACTGAGCCCCGTGGTACACTTACTACATAAGGCCGCTATACCAAGACTGGGAGGTATAGCAGATATATCAGAAACAAATATAGAAAGACAGTCAAAATGGGGAAACAAAGAAAATACGCCCCAAATCAAAGTAAAGCAGAAATCCCCAGAAAAAGAAATAAATGAAATGGAGGCAAGCAATTTATCAGATATAGAGTTAAAAACAATGGTTATAAGGATGCTCAAGGAACTTAGGGGAAGAATGGATAAATTCAGTGAGAACTTAAAGAGATAGTAAGAATAGAAGAAGAGAAAACAGGATGGTGGCATAGGTAATCACCTATACTTTCTGCCTCTCACAACCACATCAAAATTACAACTAAACAGCAGAACAACTACCACCCAGAACTGCGGGAAAGCTGACTGAGTGGAAGTTCTACAACTAGAGAGGTGAAGAAAGCTCACTGAGACTGGTAACAGGTGCGGAGGCGCGGAGAGCGCTGGCATCTGGATATGCTGTTTTTTAAACTGGGAGGGAGATACAAGCTCCAGCTTGCTTTGAAATCCAGTTCTGGGCAAGACTCTGGGAGACCCAGACACATACGGGGAGAAAACACATCTGTCTGGCATTTGGACAGGAACGCGAGGGCGGCTTACTCTTGCTCGCAGAGATCATTGTTCCTGCACAGGTGTGCGGGATGCCGAGAAACGGGGAATTCTCTAGTTCAGGGCAGCCATTCCTGTTTGCTCCACCTTGGTGATTCCCAGAGACCCCGCCCCACCCAATTTACAACCATACCCAAGCTGAATGGCCTGTCCTTTTGCCTAAAACAGACTGCAGCTGGGTAAGAGAGCCCCAGACAATCCAAAAGAAGGCCCACTACCTGGCAGCATCAGTGGCCTTGCTTCACAGCTGGGCCTTGTCTGGGCACTTCCAAACCACATACAAAGAGGAGGAATCTGCAAATGTCTCTGTAGCTTATGCTGGGTGCCCCAGACAGTGACTGACATTGCAACTCCTTGGAGATCCAAGAGCCAGTGGTCAGAGTGATACCATAACAGATTAAAACTCTTCACTTCCATAAGAGACACACTCAATGAGCAGACTCAGTGAGCACCAAAGCCCTATTGAAGCAAGTCCTGCCCCATAAGGGTATCTCCTGTGCAACAGATCTTCCAGTGTAGACACAGCTGGTCATCACAGCAAACTGGCCTGGAGGTCAATTCCTCCCAGTGATACCAACAGCAATCAAGGGTGAACTACAACAAGACTGTGCAAACAGCACACAAAGGGGTGCACCAAGAGCGTCCACTTCAGGTGACTGGGGAGGCGGAGCCACTGGGCCCTATAGGACACCAACCTCACAAGGCCACTCTATCAACTCAAGGAGACTAAGCAGCTAAGAAATTAAGGTTTAACTACAACAAGACTGTACAAACATCCCACAAAGGAGTGCACCAAGACCATCCACCTCAGGTGACTGGAGAGGCTGAACCACGGGCCCTATAGGACACCAACCACACAAGGCCGCTCTATCAACTCAAGGAGACTTTGCAGCTACCCAGTACATAGAAACAAACATAAGGAAGCAGCCAAAAGGTGGAGACAAAGAAATGTCACAAATGAAAGAAATGGATGAAAGCAAACTACTGGATATAGAGTTCAAAACCACGGTTATAAGGTTACTCAAGAATCTTCTAGAAACCTCCGAGAAATTTAGTGAGACCCTCAAGAATATGAAAGAGGACCAATCATAAAATAAGCATTCACTGACTGAAATAAAGAATAATAGATAGAGATCCAACAGCAGATGAGAGGATCTCAAGAATCAAGTCAAATATTTGAAATACGAAAAAGCAAAAGACACCCAACTGGAAAAGCCAAAGAAAAAAGAATAAAAAAATAAGAAGATAGTGTAAGGAGCCTCTGGGACAATTTTAAGTGTACCAACATCCGAATTATGGGGGTGCCAGAAGAAGAGAGAGAGCAAGATATTGAAAACCTATTTGAAGAAATAACGACAGAAAACTCCCCCTATCTGGTGAAAGAAATAGATTTATAAGTCCAGGAAGTGCAGAGAACCCCAAACAAGAAGAATCTAAAGAGAACCAAACCAAGACACATCATAATTAAAATGCCAAGGGCAAAAGACAAAGAAAGAATCTTAAAAGCAGCAAGAGAAAAACAGTTACCTACAAGGAAGTACCCTTAGGACTCTCAGCTGATTTCTCAACAGAATTTTAAAGGGAACAGTTAATAACAAATACATATCTATCAACAAGTGAATTTAAAAATCAAGTGAATAAAAAATCTGACCAACAGAATAAACTGGAGAATAGAATAGAATCAGGGGCCTAGAAAGGGAGTGGATTGACAATTCTCAGGGGGAAGTGGGTGTGAGGGGTGCAGAAAGAGAGGACAGTGGGGTGAGTAAGTGTGGAGGGGAGCTATGGGGGGAAAAAGAGGAACAACTGTAATAATCTTAACAATGAAGATTTATTAAAAAAAAAAAAGAATAGAAGAAGAACCAGTCAGAAATGAAGAACTCACTATCTGAAATGAAGAACATACTAGAAAGGAATAAGATCACATAAAGCTGAGGATCAATCACCAATTTGGAAGACAGAGTAGCAGAAAACACCCTATAAGATCAGAAAAAATAAAAACACAATTTAAAAAATGAGGATAGTTTAAGAAATCTGGGGACTATAGCAAGTATAACAACATACACATCAGAGGGGTACAAAAACGAGAAGTGAGAGAGCAAGGGATTGAGAACCTATTAGAAGAATTAATTACTGAAAACTTCCCTATCCTGGTGAAGAAAAAAAATAAGTGTATTTCTAGAAAGAATAGAGAGTCTCAAACAAGATGAACCCAAAAAGGCCCACATCAAGACACATCATAATTAAAATGGCAACGGATAAAGACAAAGAATCTTAGTAGCTGCAAGAGAAGACAGTTACCTACCAGGGGGCTCCTATAAGACGTTCAGCTGATTTCTCAATTTTAGACCACAAGGGATTGGCATAAA
The DNA here is from genome assembly GCF_000327345.1 of Myotis davidii. Lineage (NCBI taxonomy): Eukaryota > Metazoa > Chordata > Mammalia > Chiroptera > Vespertilionidae > Myotis > Myotis davidii. The sequence goes on along the minus strand of NW_006299520.1, from coordinate 4,175,146 downwards.
ATATCCCAAGTGATGAAAACCAAGAACCTATAATCAAGACTACTCTACACAGCAGAGCTATTATTTAAAATTGAAGGAGAAATAAAGAACTTCCCAGGCAAGAAAGCGATAAAGGAGTTCATTACCACCAAACCAGTATTACAAGACATTTTGTAAGAACTTCTTTAAGAAGAAGCAAGAATAAGAAAAAGAGGAACATAGATATGTACAGTAAAATGGCAACAAATATCTTTATTAATCACTTGAAATGTAAATGTGTTAAATGCTCCAATCAAAAGAGTATCGCTTGAGTGGATGAAAAGCAAGACCTAAATATTTATATGCTGTCCACAAGAGACTCACTTCAGATAAAAAAACACACACAAAATGAAAGTAAAGGGATGTGAAAAAAAAGTCATTGAAATGAAAACAGAAAAACAAAATAACAACTAAAAAAACTGGGGTAGCAATACTTATATCAGTCAAAATAGACTAACCCAGCTGGTTGAGCATCAATCTGTGAACCAGGTCACAGTTTGCTTCCTGGCAAGGCAATGAGGCTATCTTGCAGAATATCTAAGTAGTTTCCAGGCTTAATATCGGATCCATTTGCTTCCTTCTCTTTTGTTAATACCTAACTAGCTGTCTACTGTAACAAAAGGAGGCAAGAACATACAATGGGTTAAAGACAGTCTATTCAATAAATGGTGTTGGGGAAATTGGACAGATACATGCAAAAAATAGAACTACATCATTCTCTTGCACCATATACAAGAAATGAACTCAAAATAATTAAAGATTTAAATGTAAGACGTGATACCATAAAACTCCTAAAAGAAAACATAGACAGTAAAATTTCTGACATTCTTCTTAGCAATGTTTTTTTCTGATATATCTCCTCAGGCAAGGGAAACAAAAAATAAACAAATGGATCTACATCAAATTAAAAGATTTTTGCACAACAGAGGAAATCATCAACAAAAAGACAGCATACTGAATGAGCGAATATATTTGCCAATGATGTATCTGATAAGATGTTAATATCCAAAATTTGTAAAGAACTCAAATAACTCAACAGCAAAAACAAACCAACAATCCAATTAAAAAGGGGCAGAGGATCTGAATAGATACCTCAAAAGAGAACATACAGACATAGAAAGATGCTCAACATCACTAATCATCAGAGAAATGCAAATTAAAACCACAATAAGATATCACCTGACACCTCTTAGAATGACTATCATCAAACAACACGTGTTGGTGAGGATTCGGAGAAAAGGAAACCTTCATGCACTGTTGGTGGGAATGGAGATTTGTTGCTGCCACTATAGAAAACACTCTAGAGGTCCTCAGAAAAGTAAGAGAGTGAAATTGCCAATTCTGGGTATATATCCGAAGAAACCCAAAACACTAATTTGAAAGAATAAATGCATCTCTATGACCATTGCAGAATTATTTAAAATAGCCAAGATATGGGAGCATTGTAAGTGCCCATCAATAAATGAATGGATAAAAATCAGTGGTACAGATATACAATGGCATATTACCTGGCCATAAAAAAGAATGAAATCTTAGCATTTGTAACAGCATGGAAGGACCTAGAGAGTATTATGCTAAATAAAATCAGTCAGTTGGAGAAAGACAAATGCCATATGATTTCACTTAAAGAACAAAATAAAAGTACAAAGTTTAAACAAACTCATAAACCCAGAGAACAGACTGATGGTTGCCAGGGGTTGAGATGGGATGGAGAATTGGGTGAAAAAGGTGAAGGGATTGAGAAGTATAAATTGGGCTGGCTGGTGTGGCTCAGTGGTTTATCATTATCCTATGAACCACAAGGTTACAGTTTGATTTCTGGTCAGGGCGTATGCCTGGGTTGGAGGCTCAATCTTCAGTGTGGGATGTGGGGAGGCAGCCGATCAATAATTCTCTCTCATCATTGATGTTTCTACCTCTCTCTCCTTCTCCCTCTCTGAAATCAATAAAAATATATTTCTTAAAAAATATAAATTGGTAGTTACAAAATAGTCACAGGGATGTAAATTACAGCATAGGTAATATAATCAATAATATTGTAATAACTATGTATAGTGCCAGATGGGTACTGCAAATATCATGGGGACCGCTTTGTAAAGTACATATGTGATTGTCTAACCACTATGCTATATGCCTGAAATGAATACAAAATAATATTGAATATAAAATTTAATTGAAAAATAAAATTTTTAAAAGATTTTTAAAATGGTATTAAAGATTATACACACACACACACACACACACACACACAACTAACAATAATATAATATATTAAACATTTATATTTTTATGTAAGTTAATGGTAGTTTCTCGGGTGTTGAGGTATCACTAGCATTTGTTGTGTACCTTGAGTAAGAAAGTGTAAGAAAATGGAATGTCAATCAAGAAAGAGTAAGAGTAGTAAACTGCCTTGAAGATAGATGTAGGACATGGGGCAGAAAAGTATATTAGCATCAGAGTAGTTCAGTAGAATGCTGGAAACTAAGAGATTTATGTGTAGTGGTGAAAGTTGAGATGTATAATCGTTGGAAAGGAGGTGAATTTATCAAGTTAGAACTGTAGTTTGGGGAAGAATTTATATGACAGGCTAAGGGCTTTGGACTTTATTATTTAAGCAATTAGGTGCCATGAACTCTGTTCAGAGGAGTGACAAGAATAAGATGAGCTTTATTGAGAGACATGACATGCATTTTTGAAGATTTTAAGTATTTATACAACAGTCCATAAGCATATAACATATATCATATTTTTCATCTATTCT
>NW_006299520.1:4166262-4172310 GCF_000327345.1 Myotis davidii | reverse complement strand
ACATAATAATGCTTATATTTTAGGGAAAATCAAATGGATCAGATTCATGAATTTAATGGATTAGTAATTAAAAATAAGCATCCAAGATGGGAATAATATTCAAATATGTGTTTCCTTTTAACTACAAACATGTAGCATAGTGTTGCATATTTTTGGAGGTGGTTTCATGAACTTACCTCACTTGATTCCCAGAGTAATCCCTCAGGATAGGCTAAGCAAGTCTTGACATTTTAGTGACTTGCCCTAGATTTCAAGTCTGGAATTAGGACCCAGTTGTGTTTTTCTTCTTCGTATCTTCTTTACTGAGAATAGGTTCTTATTAGACTTATTTTTTTTTAGCACAAATGCATCAATCATTTTATTTAGTCAAGGCATTCAGGAATTCATTCAAGTGAGTAAATATAAATGGTATGTCAGATATTTCTCACTGTCATAATACTTAGATACTAGTAGACTATGCATTTAAACCTACATTTCTTATATGGCAGACTTTACTTCCCTTGCTAAAATACTTAATCAGATAATGATTTTAAGAATATTTCAAAAGCACTGTAGTTTTCAATTTAGAAATTTCATTAGGAGGAATGTCCTGTGAATAGTATGAAAATTATAGTTACAGTTGTATTTGTTGTACATACATGTGCAGTGCTATACTTAATTAGATATCACTATATCCTGTATTTATTGCAAGCAGAATGTCTGCCTTTAACAATATCCTTTAAACAACATATATTAACTCTATTTTCTGGTAAGACAGATAATTGATTCAGAGAAATGTGTAGAGGAAACCATTGGCATATTTTTTTAATCCAAATGTTTCATTCTGTTTTTTAATCCAGTGTTCTCCTCCACAAATTATTATTTTTTTTTGCGGGGGGGTGGGGGGGTGGGAGGGTCGATGCATACAAATGGGTCAATGTCATTGACCATAAGACAATGTGGGAACAACGTGTGATAGACTGAGAGATTATATAAATTTCGCCAGAAGAAAAAGGAGGAAAGCAAAAATGATTATAAAATGAGGCTTATATCACTAAATATATATGAAAAAAAATTTCTAAAATAGAATATATTTTATTTACGTATACACTATTCTGTGGATTTAATTATGCACAGATCATAGGGAAATTCTTTTTCTAGGGAATTTGAATAGTCCCATCTAATAAAGAGGGAATATGCTAATTGACCTTCATGTGGTTGCAAAGATGGTGGCACCCACAGCCAGTAAGGAGTGAATATGCTAATTGACTGCCATGCCCTCAAAGATGGCAGCACCCACAGCCACAAGATGGCGGGCCCAGTCCCCTCAGCCCCACCAGGGTGGCCTGCTCCGTGTGCCTGCCTCTGGAGTTCGCCAGTTCCCTCAGCCCCCCAGCCGCCCAGGGCCTCCTGAGGCTCAGGTAACCAGGGCTGGCGAGGCTTGCACTGCCAGCAGTGGCAGCAGCAGAGTTTTGATGGGGCTTCACTGTCCCCTGATCGTGGGTCGCCTCCCGCCCCTGAGGGCTCCTGGACTGTGAGAGAGGGCAGGCCGGGCTGATGACTCCCCCTCCAGTGCATGAATTTTCATGCACCGGGCCTCTAGTTTTAAAATAAAATTAAGAATAGCATACAATAGGTAATATAATATTGTAATGTCTGTGTATCTACTTAAAGATAATTAATTCCTTCATATTTGAAGTTGCTAAAAATCCCTGTACTCTTAATGAATTGATATTAGAAATGCCTAACCAAAACCTTTGATTATATCAGTTTTTGAAAACATAACATCACTATCAATATAATTAATATAATGAGAAATGGTGTTTAAAATGAAATTTTATTATTTTCAGGAATACTGTTCACTTAACCTTAGTAATAAGAATTGCCTTCTTTTAAATACTAAATCTTTTTTTACATAAAACAATTTAATTGTTTTAAGGTGGAAACCTGTATAAGCTGAAGATAAAAGGTTAGTGCCATATTAAGAACAGGCAGGAAGCCCTAGCTGGTTTGCTCAGTGGATAGAGTGTTGGCCTGCGGACTGAAGGGTCCCAGGTTCAATTCCAGCAGAGGGCGCATGCCCTGGTTGTGGGCTTAGTCCCCAGTAGGAGTCCTGCAAGAGGCGGCTGATCAATGATCCTCTCTCATTATTGATGTTTCTATCTCCCTCTCCCTTCCTTTCTGAATTCAATAAAAATATATGAAAAAAACAAAAACAGGAGAAGAAGGAGATTACATTTTAAAAATCAATATACCATTAAACTAAAAGGCAATAATTTCTCAGGAATTACAGTTGTTACATATTTTCTCAGTGAAAAAAAATATCTGCATTTTAAGATGCAGTTTGATACACCTGTGTTCTGTTAGAAAGTGAGCAATTCTCTGTAACTCATTTAACCTTTTGGGTACCTGAGAGAGAAATAAAAGGTTCCTTCTGTACGTAATTAATGAAGAAGCATCTGTGAGACTGGATATACACACTTAACCATTCATGGCGTCAATATATCAAGAGAGTTGGATTTTTTCAATTGTAAAAAATATTTACTAATTGATTGATTGATGAATGTTTAGGCCTATAAGCTAGATTAGAAGAGATGGTTTTCCATTATGCACATGAAGTCATCCCTGAACAAGCAGGTATTAACCTTGGAGAGCGACCCATTTGACAAAGTAGGCCACGTAAGCCATTATAATCAGAGCGGCACAGTCCGACGTCTGCTTTATTTCCTTGAGGTAACCAGAATTAATTTTCATGTACGTAGACAAGAACTCTAGAGGCCTAAAGAGCTGAAGACTTTAAGGTAGGCACCCCTACACCACAGGGGCCAGCTGGGTGTCAGGGGGATAAAACCAGCTCTCTGCCGCAACATTTTCTTGGTCTGACTTTGTGGCAGAATAATTGCTAGTAATGCTGTTCTCTGAGGAAGGAGAGCTATAGTCCTGAATTGTTTAATGGAAAATATTAACCAACTGATCCATGAATTCTGTCTAAATACAATGGGTCACTTTCCTTTCATCTTTTATGCACTTATTTTTTTTCATTTACTTTATTCCATGCCTCATATTCACAGCTTGCTAAGATTTTCTCTATGTCTTTAATAGGAAGTGTTTTTCAGGGACTAAAAGTTTTCCACAAGAGATACTAATGGCTTCACACTAGTCACCGACTTGATTTTTTTTCTGCTTCTCTGCTGTCTTTAGTTTCACAGTCCAGAGACCATCTGTCTAGACAGGTGTTATCTCACTGGAATCTAAAAGTAGAAACTGAGCATCATTATTTTTGAAATCTATTTAGAAAATGCAACTCTAGTGATAATGCAGTACTGGCCTAAGCTGTGCACTTTTACAAATCTCTTAACTTAGAACAGATGGACTGCAAAATGGCTTATTTTACATTGACCAGCTGTGAATTTAAGTAGTGTGTAAGAATGGTGGTGTCACACAGAACAGTCAAGAAATTTAACAGATACATTATATCAAGAGGAGTTCACAGTAAGTCATTTAACTAGTGAATTTATTCTTAAAAAAACCCCTCTCTATCTACAGTGCAGATAAAGACAAATGTGGGAGTAATCTAAAAGATGACACTATCAAACTGAATTCTGCTAAAAAGCATTTTAAAGTCTACACATTTATGGACCTTGACTATTTTTCACAACTTTTAATATGAATATCAGTCATAATTCTCTTGATTCCAAATGAAAAATGCCTGAGTACTAATTGCAATATGGGTATTTTCTATTGTGTAGCACTAAAGAACTGACTTTTATGATTATTAATAATTTAAAGATACTATTACAAAAGAATATTTAATTCCATCACGGAGTCTCACTCCCGCTCCCCTCTGGGTTACACACACACACACACACACACACACACACACACAGCAACTTACAGAGGCACTCATTGTCTTACAGCTGCAGTTTGTACAGTGGATCTAACACTTCTTAGCTGTGCTACCTTGGAAAAGTTATTTAATATCTTGATTGCTCAGTGTTTGTTGTTTTCCTGTGTAAAGTAGGGATAATAATGGTCCCTAAATAAAAAGGTTATTGTGAAGATAAATTACATGATGCATATAAGTAACTTAGAAACAACCTAACATTTAATAAGCGGACAATGTGCAGGGCCTCTCTATGGGCAGCAATCAATGGCGGAGCCCAGGCTGGGTGGGCAGGGCCTCCCTGTGCCTCTATTGCCTCAAAGAGGGAGGCCCAGGCTACCCTACTGCCCGTGCTGCGGTGGGTGGGCAGAGCCTCCCTCTGCGGGACATTGATCTGGGGCCCCGTGATCCATTGTCCTACAGAGTGAGGCCCAGGCCACCGGCAGCGACACTGTGGCGGATGGGCCGGGTTTGCCAGCTATCGCCCTGCAGAGGGAGGCCCAGGCCAGCCAAGTGATGGCACCCCATGCCTTTCACCTGCAGAGGGAGGCGACTGGTGGCGGAGTGGGGGTGGCACCACACACATGGCAAGCAGTGGCAGCAGCGGGGGTGGGACCAGCTGCTGGCAGCCAGGGGAAGGAAAGTCCCCATAGGAGCCTCCTCCCACCAATTCCGCCTCAATTGGCTCCCCCCACTCCTGGTCCTGATAGGAGGGAGGAGGGAGCCCGATTCCACCTGTTCCTCCCCCCCCCATCAGGCTGGTGTCGTTGACAGAATATGTCTGAAGACCAGCGATTGTCACAAAGTACCTCCAAAGCTGAAAGAAGCCGGCGTTATCCACACAATGTATCTGACGACCGATTATTGGCACAATGTAGCTCTGCAGCCGAAAGAAAGCAATGTCGTCAACAGAAAATGTCTAAAGACCAACTATTGGCACAATGGTACTTCTGCAGCCAAAAGAAAGCGCCGTCATTAACAGGATATGTCTGAAAACCAACTATTGGTACAATGTACCTCCGAAGCCGAAAGAAGCCAGCATCGTTGACAGAATATGTCTGAAGAACAGCCATTGACAAGTACTACCAGTACTGGTAGGAAATGCCTTCACAGTGAAAACGAAGAAAATGAGGATGCAATTATCCAATGTAGTTGCGGTGGAATGACTGTTAATGTCAATTTTGCTTCTCACTAAATTTCTCCGATGAAAAACCATCTGATGGAAAATTTACTCAATGTTGTAGCAAAGGTAAAGTTTGTCCAAACGATACACATTTTCCAGAATACCTGGCATATTAAAAAAAAATTAGGAGGATGCAATTATCCAATGTAGTTGCGGTGGAATGACTGTTAATGTCAATTTTGCTTCTCACTAAATTTCTCCGATGAAAAACCATCTGATGGAAAATTTACTCAATGTTGTAGCAAAGGTAAAGTTTGTCCAAACGATATGTTGTAGCAAAGGTAAAGTTTGTCCAAACGATACACATTTTCCAGAATACCTGGCATATTAAAAAAAAATTAGTGATAAACAAAGATTCTGACAGTAAACATTTCATGGAAAATATTCGTTCGATAAATAGTTCTTTTGCTTTTGCTTCAATTGGTGCAAATATTGCATCACCATCAGGATATGGGCCATACTGTTTTGGAATACATGGACAAGTTTATCACCGTCCTGAAACACATCCTTCAGATGGTGTTTCTCAGAAGTTTGCTCAACTCTCTATTTTGGATACAGCCGAAGCCACAGCAAAAGATTAGCAATGCCAGAAAACCAAGGTTGCTCAGAAAGACTCATGATCAACATCAACAACCTCATGCAAGAAATAAACAAATTAACAAAATCATACAAGATGCTACATGAGGTAGAAAAGGAAGCCAAACCTGAAGCAGCAGTGAGAAGGTATTGCTCCCACAGAAGTAACAATGGTGATTAAATATGGTCCTAATAGTGATCCGGGTAGATATAATTATCCCCGTGTAACTGAGGTTGCCGTCATATTCAGAAATGAACATGGAGAACTTCCTTTTGAAAAGGACTTGTTCATTCATGGTAAAGCAGATCCCAATGATCCAAATGCCACTACAATGAAACAAATCAGTATCCTGTTTCCTACATTAGATGCAATGACATATCCTATTCTTTTTCCACATGGTGAAAAAGGCTGGGGAATGGATATTGC
>NW_006299520.1:4149894-4165008 GCF_000327345.1 Myotis davidii | reverse complement strand
AACAGAATTTGTATTTTCATACCAATGATCTTGCTGAAGTTATAGATAGGGCTAAAAGGCATAGCTTGACTTTGATAGCTTTGTTCTCATTGAATAGAGAAGATTCTATTATTGGGAGATTAGTGTAATAATTATTATTGGGAGATTCCACAGCATTATGTGTTGAATAATTCTTTGTGGACAAACCGCCAAAAGGGTGGGCATAAAGAATTAGGTAGACTGTTCACTGTGAGCTTTAGAGAACCAGAATGGTATCACCTTAGACTTTTGCTTCTGCATGTAAAAGGTGCGATAAGTTTTGATGATCTGTGAACTATAGTAGGAGGTGTAATTTATGCTACATTTTGTGAAGCTGCTAAATATCAAGGATTATCAGTTGACGACACTATATGGAAAGATACAATTGATGATGTGATCCTTAACACATTGTATGCGGGAAACGTATTTATACGTTTTATGTTGACTGGTAGTAGAGCGCGGGACACGTATTAATACGTTTTTTATAGACTAGCGGTAGAATGCAGGTAACGCATAAATACGTTTATTTTTATACTTTTTTATTGCTCTAAAGGGATGCTAACATGCAGATATATGAATTCCAAAAGACAAAATTTGGGTCTCTAACACATCCAATGGTGAATTATGTATGTACTTCCAGGTATAATGGTAATCTATTACTGCGTAGAGATGAATTGCGTGTTGATCGTTTATCGGATCTTTCCTGTGATAGCGATATCGAAGATCATTCAGAATTGGAAAGTGACAATGAAAGCGACAGTGAAGATATCCCCCTACCTACAAATTTTACTCGCAGAACTGTATCTTCAAGTTCTGATGAAAGTGAAGACGAATGGTCCCTGACTGATGAACCTCCAGTTCTTGAAGATTTTATGGGTCATCCTGGAGTTACTTCGAATGCTGCTCCAGAATCTCTGATTGATGCGGTTGAATCATTTATAAAAGATGATTTCTTTCAATATTTAGTTGATGAATCAAACAGATATCACTATCAAAATATTGAATGATTCCAAACATCCCACAAAACTGTATTGGCTTTCTGATTTTACTGGAATATTGGATCAAACCACTGACCACCTGGACCCATCAGACCCTGGACCATCCACATCTACTACAAAAAAAACTTCAAGAAGAGACCCTCCCACAAGATTATCGATGGATATGCGTAAACATGTGACTACGAAAATTATCAGTACCAGCAAAAAAGAAAAATTGCTCAAAAGCAATGTCGGGTTTGCGCAGCACACAAAAAACGGAGCGAGACAAGTTACATGTGTAAACATTGTGAGATTCCCCTTCACAGGGGGAAATGTTTTAATGATTATCACACAAAAAAACACTACTAAAACTTCATTCTTTCTTTTTTCACATTCTTTTTTTTACATATTGTACTTTTTTCAGAATATTTTCAATAAATCGGAATTTTTATGTTTTATTACTTTTATTTCAATTTCCAGTGAGTTTTCCAGTATTTGTCTGTTTAAAATTTAAGAAAATTAATTCAGTATACATTTTATAGTAAATCACAAAAAGTTTCATTAAAAATATATAAAACTAAAGTTATCGTAATTTTACTGAACGTTGCCATTTTCGCCAAACATTAGCAAAAATGGGCCATGCCACCTGTTAGCGCGCGATAAAAACTACCCGCAAACAATGTGTTAATATGCCCAAACAACTACGGTAACTTTTTGCATATATATGTATGTTTGGATGTTCTTCTGATGCAGACAAATTATGAGATGAAAATAAATCTCATTTTACTCAAGATTTTTGTTGGAAATTACACTGAAGAGAAGGTGGCTGTGTGAACTGTGAAATGCATGCCCTTAACAAAATTCAAGAGGTATTCACATTGCATGGAATGAAATGTTAACATTTCAAACTTCCGGACTATCCTTTATTAACAAATCTAACTACATGTGATGAATCCTATGAGTGACAACAGGCAGAGGTTTTGAGCTCTTGATAAATTCTCTGAATGATGAACAGTTGGCAGCCTTTCAGACTTACTTCAGCCATTGAAGATCAAACTGTATAGTCAAAATTCTTTTTCTTGGATGGTACAGGTAATAGTGGAAGATATCTATATATATAAAAAGGCAGTGACCATGACGACTGAAATGACCGTTTGATGTGATGCTAGCATGTGGTGCTAGCATAGATGCATAGACACAGGTAAAGTCTATGGATGAACTAAGAATGAACAAGACAAATGCTTGCCTTCATGGAGCTCACACTGTAATAAGGTTAGGTCAGGGATGAGAATTCAAAATTGCCACCAGCACAGTCCTGAGGTGCCTCTTCTCAGAGCGGCCAGAGATACACCCAGTAGTGACTGGGGATGTGACTGAAGGGCTGGCACTGACCTGAAGGTGGGACAGTTCTGGATGTCCCAGAGGAGCCAATGGCTGCCTAGGAGAAGAAGCTTTTGACACTGACTGGCATAGAAACCGACCAATCAGAACCTAATCGCGGTGAACTGCGAGGAGCCAATGGCTGCCTAGGAGGCAGAGCTTTTGATGCTGACTGGCATAGAAACCGACCAATCAGAACCTAATCTGGGTGAACTGTGAAGGTAGAACCTAAGATGGGGGCTGAGGAGGGGCTGTTTGGTGTAAGGTATATGAAAGCGGTTCAATTTTTTAATAACTGGCTTGGCAGTATAGTGCATATGGCTGGCTATCAGTCCAGATATATAGGAGCCAGTGGTCCTGGATTGTGAGAGGATGTGGGCCGGGCTGAGGGACCTCTGCCCCCGTGCATGATTTTTGTGCACCAGGCTTCTAGTCTATAATATAAAAGCCTAAGTGACCGTTACTACGGAATGACCAGAATGACTGGAACAACCTGTCAACCAGTCGCTATAATGTGCACTGACCACCAGGGGGTAGACGCTCAATGCAGGAGCTGCCCCCTGGTGATCAGTGCACTCCCACAGTCAACCTCTCGTGGCCCATCCCCCCCCAGCTGGCTTGCCAACCTTCCACAGTCCTTCCCAATCGGGGCGGGGGCAAGCCGGCTAACCTCCTGTGGTCCCTAACCCCTGCTGGCCAGCCCCCCCCCCCAATAAGCCCTGATCGGAGGGGGGTGCCCGGCCAGCCTTTTGGGGTTCCTCAACGTAGCTGATCGGCCCCAGATAGTCCTTGATTGCTGGCCAGGCTGAGGGGCACCATATGTACATGAATTCGTGTACTGAGCCTCTAGTAAAATTATAAAATTCAACTGGAGAACAAAAATGTCACCTTAGAAGATATCTACCAAAATGCTATCTGTTATGGAATAAATGGTAGCTATAAATACTTCCAATTTTTATTATCCATGACCTCTTATAACTCATAAAATTATATAGATTTTTGTTATGTGTGCCCAGCCAGGAGCACTGGAAAATGATGTCCCTAAGATATTGAAGAACAATAACAGAAATACAGGGTGGGACAAAAATAGGTTTACAGTTATTGTATTATTTTTCCATATGAGCAACTCTAAACCTACTTTTTCCCTACCCTGTATGTTACAACCTTGTTTAATAGAACTGAAATTGGTACAGAAAGATAATGGAATATATACACTGAGCGGCCAGGTTATTATGACCGGCCAGATTATTATCACCACCCCATCAGTACAATGAAGTGAATTAGTTATGCAAATAATAATAATAATAAAACCTTGAGAGTATTTGCTTAGGAAGTTTTTAATAATCAGTATTTTTGGAACTGTCAATGAAGTATTGATGGGGCAGTCATAGTAATCTGGCTGGTCATAATAATCTGGCCACTTATTGTATATTCCATATCCTCTTACACACACACACACACACACACACACACACACACACACACGTTGCTCTTGATTAAAGTGTATCTATAATATAAACAGGTTTAGACAAAATTAAAATTACTTGTTTGAGGATATTTTATTATTTCACTAGAAAGTATGTGTGTATGCTCCAGTGTTCTTGGTATTGCCTTTTAAAATTATATATTCCATCTTCGTTTCAATTCAGTCTTTATGAAGTTGATAAATAATTATGCTTAGTTATTTCCCCATGTCTGAAAGGTTTTAAGGAACTTGGTTTATGAATTTCCATGAAATGTATTATATTAACTAATAAACATTAAGAGTTGTGAACAGCTTAGAGCTTACATTGCAGAAAGAATCCAGGACAAGATTGGTCTTAGAAAAATCAGGGTCTTGATTTCTATCTGGAGAAAAAGGAATTGGATTGCATTTAACAGAATGGGAGTGTGCTTTTTTTTCCTGCTACTTATACTTCTTTTTAAGATCTTCAAATTCCTTATAATTTAAAATTATAAAAGTAATTCTTTAGTTGTAATGGCTTTATAGTAGTTTATTTGCAAAGGAGATTAAAATAAGCTAGGATTTTTTATTTTATTTTATTTTTATTAGCAAACTGCATCTAATATAGCTATAATGCTAAAATCATACTTTGAAATTGTAAGTTGGCTTACATCTGATTCAGATCCTAAAAACACTGGCCCTGTATCAAAATAGGATGCTGTAACAAAATAGGATGCTGTCTTCAGTGATTTTTATCGACACAGAATAAGAAGGTGTACAATCAGTATGAATTCAGGTACTTAGGAGGAAAGTAAGTCCTTTTAAGGTTGGACCTTAAAATGTCTATAATGTAAGTATAGATTTGGGAGGAGATATTAGAAATGTGATAAGTGTTATTTTGCCTTTAAAAAAGCTATATCTGGCCCGGCTGGCATGGCTCAGTGTTTGAGTGTTGACTTATGAACCAGGAGGTAAGGGAGGTAAGTTAGGGGTGACCGGGCCAGCAGGGGAGAGCAGTTGAGGGTGACCAGGCCGGCAGGGGAGGGTAGTTAGGGGCAATCAGGCTGGCAAGGGAGGGCAGTTGGGGGTGACTCGGCCTGCAGGGGAGGGCGGTTGTGGGAGACCAGGCCGGCAGGGGAGGGCAGTTGGGGAGGACCAGGCTGGCAGGTGAGAGCAGTTAGGGGCAATCAGGCAGGCAGGCAGGCGAGCAGTTGGGAGCCAGCAGTCCTGGATTTTGAGTCCAGTGGGATCGGGCCTAATCAGCAGGCGTGGCTGAGGGACACACACACACACACACCCTCATGCATGAATTTGACGGAGCTTGTAACTCAAATTACTCGTATGTCAAATCACTGTGACGTTCACTGCGCCAACTAGCAGTGGGGTATCTGAAGCTGGCTCGTACATAACCCGAATTTTAGATCGCAACTTAAAGCAAAAAATCGGCCGAGAGACGGCTCATATCTTGAAAAAACTCATTAGTTGGGACACTCGTAAGTCAAGGCCCCACTGTATATATATATTTATATATGTAATTTTTGATAAATTGTTTTATTTTAAGCAAATTTATTTTGATTAGTGATTTCTCACTTTTATAGGGTGTCCCAAATTCATGCAAGATTTGAATTTTTCATGAGCATTAACAACAACAACAAAAAGTAAAAGCCTAATTTTACTTGGTTTATTGAATCAGATTCTAATATCTGTTGCCCTTTGATTTCAATCCCATCAATTTGATAAGCATTACCAAGTACCAATGATGGCCCAGGAGCAGGGACAATGAAGACCAATGAAGACCACGGCTTTGCGTATGTGCCAGCAAAGCCGTGGAGGCCATTTACCTGATGTGCTATTTTATACATAACCCTATACTGTATACTTTATGAATCAATAAAAAATTTACAATTTTTAATTATAAGCCTGTCTTTTCTATCAAAATTATTTCTTGCATGAATTTTGGGATGCCCAATATATAACTCTTTGCAGTTTACACACTATGCCCAGGCACATTTCCCTCCTGCTGCTTTCTATATCCCTATGGGATAAATATTATTATACCAATTTTACAGAAAAGGAAACTAAAATGAAGGGGCCTTCCAAAGTCATACACAAGGACAGAGTCAAAATTTTCAATTGCTTCTTTACACCAGATATGTAATTATGCCCATGTATCCCATTTCATTACTCTTGTTTTTAAAATAAACAAAATGTGTCTGAAGAATACCAAGTGGTTACAGATAGTTGTAGATCATGTTGGAAGGAGAGGTAATAGAACCATCAACATTTAAATTATCAGTTTACTTCCGAGCTGCTGCTGCATATTGCTTCCGTAGGTATAACATCTTTGTTGATATGCAACAGAAATAAGAATGGCCATAAACAATTCCTTTTGTTTTTCAGTTATAGCGTAACTCCCGTATAAATGTGAACATACCGAATTATTCTATTAATTCTTAGGCTCATTCCTAAACTAATTTATTTTAATACATCCAAATAATATTTATTGTAGTAAGTGCTAGATATTTAATGATGAGAAAAATAATCTGGCTCTTGTCCTCCCAGAGTTCATAACCTAATGAACACAAGCTAGTAAGCAAATACTTGAGTAGATCCGCAAATGTATGCGATGGTGGAATAACATAGAATGAGATGGGGATACCAAAGAGAGGAACCTCACCCAGACGGGGCAGTCTTCCTTTTTCAAGGAAGTAACTTTCTGTTTTTTAACTATGTACCTAATATGTATAATTTTTAAAGTTTTTCATTTGATTTTTTATGGAATTTTTTAATGTCAACATTATTGCAGATTTTCCCTATTTCCCCTTTCTTTGCCCACCTCCACCTACCCCACCCCTCCTCTTTTGGCCTTCATCACACTATTGTCTTTGTTCATGGGTTATGCATATATGTTCTTTAGCTAATCCCTTTAACTTCCTTATCCAGTCATCCCACACACCTTCCCTCTGGCTCCCACCAGTCTGTTCCATGCACCCGTGCTTCTAGTTCCATTTTGCTAGTCATTTTATTTTGTTCTTTAGATTCCCCATATTAGTGAGGTCATGTGGTATTTGTCTTTGTCTGACAGGCTTATTTCACTTACCATAATACTATCTAGGTGTATCCATGCTGTGTCAAAGAGTAATAATTTCTTCTTTTTTGCAGTCTTGTTGTATTCCATTGTGTAAATGTACCACAGCTTTTTTATCCACTTATCTGCTGATGGGCACTTGGGCTGTTTCCTGATCTTGGCAATTGTAAATAATGCTGCTATGAACATAGGTGGGCATCTATTTTTTCTGATAGGTGTTTCAGGATTCCTAGGGGGTACATTCCCAAAACTGGGGTCTCTGGGACAAAAGGCAGTTACATTTTTAATTTTTGAGGGATCTCTGTACAGTTTTCCACAGTGGCTGCACCAGTCTGCATTCCCACCAGCAGTGCGCTAGAATTCCAAGGAAGTAACTTTTACTTGGAACCTAAGGAAAGTAGTCTCCTAAATAATGCAATATGAATGGGGTTTTCAAGAAGAAAGTATTGAGGCCGAGGGAACAGCCTGTATGAAAACAAAAAGTGCATAATTTTTAATTGAAACCAGTGTTAAGTGGCTGCTTGTGGATGGGGGAGTGGTGAAGAGCAGTAATGAGAGGTCAATTCAGATGACGGATTTAGTGTTAAAATTTCACTTTTTCAAAGTGTGTTGTATGATATTAAGTAACGATTCCTATTGGAAATATCAAAAGCGATGTTGGCCTTGAGGTGCAAAACGATGGAAGAACCTCATAATGTTGTAGTACATTTGCAATTATTGGGCTTTAATGATTCAAAAATAGTTTGTAATTTAGCATTTAAGACTATCTTTAATAGCACATCTTTGATAAGGGAAAATATCTCTTCTTATCCTTTGTTTACTGTTTAGTAGTGAATTAGTAAAAGAGTTTTGATAAAGGGAGAAAATGATGTTTTTCATTATTGAAGTTTTGCCCCCTCCTGGCAATGGTTTTTGATTACTATAACCTTTAATCTCTCTGTTTTCCAGTTTAGGAATATTTTAGGAACAGAAACCAAGAATAATAGGATAGTGTGAAACAGAGTCCCCATGTGATCTATGATGGACCTATAGCATGATTGAGAAATCAATCTTTATTTTCATTTTTTGTAAGTAACGAAGTGTTTAGCTCGTAACTACAGTATACATCCTTATTAATGTAGATATTTCCAAGAAATAGTATAATTTATCTAGATTTTCATAGGTAGTATCAACAAAATTAAAGAGAGAATGTGTCTGTCCAGAACCAGCTACATTAATATTTAAGATCCAGTTTTAAATGAAAAACAAATGCCCCTTATTAAAATATTGTTTAAAATTTCAAGAAGTTGATACCAGATATTTTTTTAGAGCATGAGGACCTATACATGTGTCTCAATGCAGTTGCACATATCAGACACCCATGAAGTCTGTCCTGTGTCTATAAGAAGTTGATTCTTTGTCTATAAGAAGAATGTGTGAAAACGTGTTTTTATTTATTTATTTCAACTGAGATGTTATGAGTTTAGGAGTTGGTTAGCCAAGAAACTTAGAAAGGGGCCAATTCCTGTCCTAATTTTGCTTTCTTCTAAAAGGGAGCATATTTGAAGGATATTTTCCAACAACACGGGTGGTGAATATATTATTGACTAAAATTTTTTGTTGTTGAAATGAAATGGCATTTTCTTAAGGAATATAAAAAGTTAGGAAGAGTTATTGGGGTATGTAACAATGATCTGGAATTTAGTAATGCCATCAGGAGCTTCTTTTGGTATCAGAAATCTACTTATTAATGATGGCCTCTTTTAAAACAACTGATTATAATTATTTTGTATATTTAATAAATTTTTAATTACAGTTGGTAAAATCCCACATGATTTTAGATAAAAGAGTGTAAGTGCAATAGCCTGATTTCTTTTAATGTACTTAATGAAAATTTTATGAATCATTGTGTGTCCTAATAAGACTTTTACTCCTGTTACTGACAGCCTTGAATTAGCATGATCCTCAGTCTCCACTCAGCAATCATGTTCAAAAAACTTTATCGCCAAAATTATAGAGCTGTTCAGTTTACTGAACGTATTACTATGCATATTCCTTATATTTCTTTTAAGGATAGCCCTTAATTTGACTTTATTTCACAAAGAAATAATCAAATTTTTTCTAATAACATATATTGATATTTTTCCTGAGAATTACAATTTAATAAAATGTAAAATATTTTAATAAAAACAGTACTAAGTGGAGCAGAGCCTTTAAGTAAAGTTGAACAAAATAGAAAAGATGTCACAACAAAGATTTAAACATCTCACTGAATTTTATGCTTTGTCTTTGGTCATTATAATCTAATTATTTTAATTAAATATTTATTAAATATCTGTTTTTCCTAATATCTCTAGTGGAAACATGACAGAATTTAACAGAAAAATATATGAGGCACTTCTGACCTCAGAAATATTTATATAACAACCTGAAATATTTTTAAAGGCAATGAATTGATTTCCATAAATAGAAGTAGCAGGATATTAATATCACAAGTCATAATTCTAATTGAAAGTGTCAATACATGAGTTTATAAAAATAAAATTTGTTTAAATAACAATTTTTAATTTTAAAAAGAATTAACCAACCAAGAAGGCTAGATTCTGACTGCACAGGTTTCTTTTGTTGGCTCAATTATTGACTAAGATATTTATAGAGATAATGCATTTGCCACTTGCTTGAAAGCCTTAAAATCCATGAATAGTATTAAATTTTGAGGGAGATAGTTAACCAAATTATATTTAAGTGTTCTTTAGGGATCTCAACCCAAAGATAATTTCAGTATTGTAAAAGCAATATTGAAGTTACAGCACTGACTTGTGCTAGCTCATTTTATTCTTAATGCTAAATAAAGTGCCTTACCAATGTTCAGCAGATAATCACCCAAATTTTATCTGACATTGATTTCTAAGTCAGGCATAAGACACTTCTGCTGATTGTGCATTCTATTTGTTACTCATTTTTCAATTTGTAATTTGAAGAGCATTACACTAGAACTCACAGTGATTTGAGATTTACAAATATCATTCATACATCTTTTGTAAATGCCAGTGCTGAAGCCAAATCGACTGAACAACCGGTTGACCATTTGCTATGCAGGAGCTGCCCCCTGGTGGTCAGTGTGCTCCTACAGACAACCTCCCCTGGCTGGCCAACCTCCCACGGTCCATCCCCCTGGCCAGCCAACTTCGCGCAGTCCTTCCCCCCAGCTGGCCAACCTCCCACGGTCCCTCCCCCCAGAGTGGGTGAGATAGCCCGATCAGCCCTAATTGCTGGCCAGGTCAAAGGACCCCACCTGTGCACAAATTCGTGCACTGGGCCTCTAGTCCTATATAATAAAAGCCTAATATGCTAAGTGTCCAGTCGTCTCGTGATCTGTTCAACCAATCAAAGCGTAATATGCTACTGATATGCTAAAGCCGCTCAACCACTTGCTATGATGTGCTCTGACCACCAGGGGACAGATAGTCAACCGATCGATCAGTTGCTATGATGTGCACTGACCACCAGGGGGCAGACACTCTGACAGGTAGGTTAGCTTGCTGCTGGGGTCTGGCTGATCAGAACTGAGGGAGATGGTCCAGACACACCCTGGGGCCCGCCCACAGTCCCTCAGTCTTTCCCCCCAGCTGGCCAGCATCCTGTGTCCTTCCCTGGCCATGATCGTGCACCAGTGGGCTCCCTCAACCTGGCCAGTGCACTGTCGCAGTCCAGGACCCCTCAGGGGATGTCAGAGAGCTGGTTTCAGTCCATTCTCACAGGCCAGGCTGAAGGACCCCACTGGTGCATGAATTTGTGCACCTGGCCTCTAGTAGTGATATAATAGGCAGACATATTAGTAGATATTCTCATATTCCACTAATGTAAGACTGTATAAAAGGGAGACTGTTATTATTCTTATTTTATAAGGGAAAGAATCTGTATTAACTAAATTATAATCTAACTTACTGTTTCCTAATACACCCAGCATGCAGAAACATTGTATCATCAAACCGACAAAACTGTATATTTTGCAGGTAACAGGTACACCTTGTATGTGGTCACACCTGTCATCTACCACTGTCTTTGGTGGCAGAAACAGGGCTGAATATCCTCATACATCTATCACCACTGAATTTATCTAAATTCTTCTTTAGCTTATTTTTGAAAACTATGCCTCCTATATTTGTATGGGTTGCCTTGAAATCAGGACCTGAGGCAACATATTGAGTGCAGGGAGTTTATTTTACTGGTCACTACAGAAAGCTGTAAGGCAGGGAAGAATGGAAAACAATAGAGGATTTAAGATTTAACTGCCTTTGTTACCATGGCAGATACCTGATATGCAGTCATGCTGGGAACACCTGGGAGAGATTTTTTAAAATGCAGTCGGAATTGTTCATGTGAAAGGATGTGGCTGAAACATTTCTCCTCCAGCTCCTGCTGGCTTTGGTTGAAGGTTGTTATCGGGGTGTGAACTCCCCTGCAATCCCAGAGAGCCCTTTGTCCTTGGAGGCCTCGGAATGAAAGGCTGGCAGTGTGCTTGAGAACTCTCCACCGTAACTACAGCTGAAGCAACACAGGCGTGTGAAAGACTGTTGTGGCACAAAGACTGTTATGCCACTGCTTTGGGGAAAAATAGCTTTCAATAAATTTATTATTATATAAAAAAATTATTTCCCTGCGCTTTTCTAAAACTATGCTATCTAATAAAGTCGGAATATGCGAATTGACCATCCCACCGTCACAAAGATGGTGGTGCCCATGGCCACAAGATGTGGCTGCCCAGTCCCCCAGCCCTGCCGGAACCCCCCCATCCTTTCAGCTCCGCTGGAGGTGGCAGACCCGCAGTGTGGCCAGACCCGCCTTAGGGCTCTTTGCTTCTTGCTCCTGCCACCGGAGTCCCCAGCCCTTTCAACCCAGCTGTGGGGGTGGCAGGCACCTGGTGCAGCCGGACCTGCCCTAACTCCCCCAGCCACCCAGGGACGGCCTGAGGCGCAGGCAAGCCTCGGATGGGGGCTGTCCAACAGATGCCCGAGGCGCAGGCAAGCCTCAGATGCCAGCTGCCCACCTGCCTAAGGCTGGCCCGAGGTGCAGGCAAGCTTCGGATATTGGCTGCCTGGCGCCCAGGGCTTCCCGAGGCTTAGTTAACCAAGGCCGGCCGAGGCTTGTGCTGTCGGCACTGGCAGCAACAGAGGTGTGATGGGGCGTCGCCTTCCCCTGATCTCCAGGTCACCTCCTGCCCCTGAGGGTTCCTGGACTGTGAGAGGGGGCAGGCCAGGCTGAGGGACCCCCCCTCCAGTACATGAATTTTCATGCACCAGGCCTCTAGTCTTCTTATAATAAAAATCTGAGAAAATTAATTTTAGTTTTTAATTTAATTATATCCCATTACTCCTAAGGAGGCCCCTTGCCACATTTGAGAATTCTTCCTGTAATTTATATTAAATTAGTAAATTACTTATGTCATTTGTTACACTTATATTATACTTCATAATCAATGAAAGTAGGGACTGATTTTATTTATTGTTTATAGGTTCACAGAGTCATACTAGTTGAACCTGCTACTGACCTGAATTTCATAGAGCGCTTTCACGATACTGCTGTGTGTTTAGATCAAATTGTTCTCTACCCTTTGTCTTACCAGCTAGTCCAGTGCTGATTTGTTTCACTAACACCTTACTCAGAAGATCTCTGTTTACATTTGGTCTGCTGGCCATTCACCTGGCCCTTTTTGTTGTTCTAGAGAAGCAGCATCTTAGAAGTGGGGAAACTCTTATCATTAAAGTGTCACGCCTTGATACCTTTACAACATGTGTGGAATTATTATTCTATTTTTTCCAGCAAGTTTGTTCATAGAAACAGCGGACCAATATCTTTAGGCAGCTCATGGATTACTTCCTTCGTTAGATACCAGTAGTTGATTTGGTTAAATATGAGATATTTAGCAAAATAACGTCTTGACAACTTAGGACAGAAATACCATTTTTAATCATAAAACATCTAAGAAGAAGTAAACATATAATTACATACACCCTGAATAATTATAAAGGCAGTGTTTATTAAAATACATTTCATTTTAGAAATTGAGCTATCAGCTGTTATAAAGTCTGTATACATTTTTGGGGGGATACCCCGGAGACCTGTTATGAACTTGTTTTACTCTCCCCTCTTAATGACTACAGCAGTAAGTTAGAAGTTTCAAGGATTTTTACTGTCCCTTCATTCTGTGTGTAGAACAACATTTAGAAACATTTTGCTACTTACACAGATTCTGGTCTCAGCCAGAATTGGGATTATAGTGTTGTCTAAGCATTCTCAGCCCCTAGGGAGAACTTTCCAAATGGGTTTGCCCACAGCTCACTGCAAAATCTCTAGGGCAATTTAGAAACATTTTCAAAGGTAAACTGTGTCCTGATCTGTTTTATTACTTGCTCTCAAACTAATACTGAACCTCAGAGGTTTTAGCCACACATGACCCTATGCTATTCTGACTAGTGTTAACATTTAGTCATAGGTATCTTACCTCATCTTTTGAGGCACCAAGGACCAGATTCCTCTATTTATTCAGAGGCACAAACAAACAGAAAAATGCAGTCAAAATAATTTTTAAATAAAGAGTGACTTCCTGACTGGAATTTTACTTTTATGTTCTTTATTCTTCTTGATATAGAACTAATTTATTTTTTGGGAAGTTCCATACAGAGCTTTGCTGTACTTTGCTTTAGGAGCAATTGTCACAGCTTATTAATCCCATTTATTTTCAAGGAGAAGGAAAAAATGTCTTTGGAGATAGAGAATATGCCCTGGCACATAAAACCACTTACCGTGAGTATTCTAAAATGTGAGTAAAAGGCAATATTTTTGGTATTAAGAATCATCACTCATTAGATAAGTTTAAACATATTTGGATAGAGAATTAGATATAATATATGGAAACATTTTTTAGGTCAACAGCTATGTAAATACTAAGTTCATTTATGAGGGAATAGAATGTGTATTCTATTATTTTCAGATGAAGTGTTCTGTATGTGTCTGTTGGATGCATTCTGCCTAATGTGTAGTTTAAGTCCAATGTTTTATTACTGATTTTATGACTGTATGATCTATTCATTGTAGAAAGTGATGTATTGAATTTCTCTGCTATTAATATATTGCTGAGTCTTTCTCATAACAGGTCTGTTAATATTTTATTTATATATTTAGCTTTTCTTAAAATATGTATATTGGGTTTGATACATATTTACAAATGTTATACCCTCTTATTTTACTGACCCCATCACCATTATATAATACCCTTTCATTTCTGTTGTCACAGTGTTTGGCTTAACGTCTGTCGTGCGTAATACAAATGTAGCTTTATTTGCAATTTTTTGGTTTCCATTTGAATGGAATATTTTTTATCTCTTTATTTTTCAGTATGTATGTTCTTAGAGTTTCAGTGAATCACTTGTAGACAGTATATATAGCTTCAACATGTTTGGTTTTTCCATTCAGTCACCGTCTTTAGATTTGAAAATGTTATTCCATTTATGTTACAGTAATTATTGACAGGTTTAGACTTACTTTATAGCCTTTTAGTTCATTATTTTCTTCTTGTTTTATAATTCCTTTGTTCTTTTCTTTCTCTCTTACTGTCTTCCTATGTGGTATATTTATTTTATACAGGGGCATGTTTCACTTCATTGTCTTGAACTTTTCTGTATCTACTCTAGGGTTTTTCTTCATGGTAACACTAGAGGCTTGGTGCATGGATTTATGCACTGGTGGGGTTCCTTGGCCTGGCCTGCGGGGATTGGGCTGAAACCAACTCTCTGACATCCCCCGAGAGATCTAGGATTGTGATAGGGCACTCTGCAAAGTTGCTGTTGCTCAGCAACTCCTGAGTTGAGCATCTCTCCCCTGGTGGTCATTGTGCGTCATAGCTACTAACTCTGCAAAGTTGCTGTTGCTCAGCAGCTCCTGAGTTGAGCATCTCTCCCCGGTGGTCATTGTGCGTCATAGCTACTAGTTGGCCGGTCGCTTAGGCTTATATATATATAAACTAGAGGCCCGGTGCACAAAAATTTGTGCACTCGGGAGGGAGGGGGGTCCCTCAGCCCGGCCTGTGCCCTCTCGCAGTCTGGGACCCCTCAGGAGATAACAACCTGCTGGATTAGGCCTGCTCCTGGGTGGCAGAGGGCAGGCCCAATCCCTAGGTGTAGCCCCTGGTCAGGCTCAGAGCAGGGCTGATTGGGGGGCTGGGGAAC
>NW_006299520.1:4145423-4149432 GCF_000327345.1 Myotis davidii | reverse complement strand
TGGCTCCAGCTCTGAGGCCTCGGCTGCTGAAAGCAGGTATCTGGTTTGCTTGGGTTCTATACTCGAAACACTGTTTCAACTCCAGCTCTGAGATCCGGCCGGCTGAAAGCGGGTTTCTGGGGTTTTTTTTAGCTTCTATATTTGTTCCAAAGTTTGAAACTGCAAGCTCAGAGGCTGGCAAGGCAGGCGGGGAATGTTGGATTCCTCTGTCACTGAAGCAAGCAAGCCTCATGTTCACTTCCAGCTGCCTGGCTGCTGGCCGCCATCTTGGCTGGCAGTTAATTTGCATTTCGCCCTGATTAGCCAATGGGAAGGGTAGCACAGGTACGGCTAATTACCATGTTTCTCTTTTATTAGATAGGATAGCATATGTAAAGCTTCTTATATTTGTAAGTATATTTTAATCTGCTAAAAACTTAACTTCAAACATATATAAAAGCTCTAACTTTTACATTCCCCTTGCACATCTTACAGTTTTTGATATCTTTATATCTTTTTACATTGTGTTCATTAATAAATTATTGTTGTCCATGCTGGTTGAGTATCTTCCCATGCATCATAAGGTCCTCTGATCAATTCCTGGTCAGGGCACATGCCCGGGTTTTGAGATCACCTCCCAGTAGAAGTTGTACAGGAGGCAACAGGTGGTTGTTTATCTCTCAATGGTGTCTCTCTCTCTCCCTCTCTCTCCTCCTTTCCCTTTCTCTCTCTAAAGTCAATAAAACATATTAAAAAATAAATTATTATATTATACTGACTTATTACCTTTTCCTTTAATCTCTAAATTAGGGTTGTTATAAGTGATTTCCCTATCACTATTATATTAGAGTATTCTGAATTTGAGTGCATATTTTTTTACCTGTTAGTTTTATACTTTCATATTTCCTGTTAGGAAAGAGCATCCTTTTATTTCAGCTTAAATTACTCCCTTTAACATTGCTTGTAAAGCTGGTCTGGTGGTGATGATTCCTTCAGTGTTTGTCTGGAAAACTTTTCATCTCCTGTTCAATTCTGAAGGACAACTTTGGTAGTCTTCTTGAAGGCATTTTTATCTTTTACCACTGTGTATGCATCATGCTTGCAAAGTTTTTGCTGAAAAAATGCTGATGATCTTATGGGGATTCCATTGTATATAACAATACTTATTTTTAATTATTGCTTTTAATATTCTCTCCTTGTAATTAATTTTTGACAATTTATTTTTAATGTGTCCCAATCTGGAATAGATTTTTCTTATTTGTGGACTTCCTAGATCTCAATGTCTATTTTCTTTCTCAGGTGAAGTTTTTATTCATTATTTTTCTGAATAAGCTTTTTGCCCATTCATCCATCCATCTCTCTCTCTCTCTCTCTCTCTCTCTCTCTTTCACCCTCTTTAATGTGTATATTGATACACAACATGGAATGCCAAAACTCCCTTAAACTCTCTTTACTATTTTTTATTCTCTTATCCCTTTTATTCTCTGATTAGATTAATTTCACTATTCCACTGTCCAGTATTTGAGTCTGCTGATTCTTTCTTTCACTTTATCTAGTCTGTTGTTGAACCCTCTACTAAATTTTTAAGTTATTGTACTTTTCAACTAAATTATTTCTGTACTAGGGGCCCAGTGCACGAAATTCGTGCACTTGGTGTGTGTGTGGGGGCAGTGTCCCTCAGCCCAGCCTGCCCCCTCTCACATACTGGGAGCCCTCAGGCGTTGCCCCCCATCACCCTCCAATCGCAGGATCGGCCCCTTGCCCAGGCCTGACGCTTCTGACAGAGGCGTCAGGCCTGGGCAGGGGACACTCATTTCCCCCCATCACTGGTTCTGCCCCGAGCCCAGGCCTGATGCCTCTGGCCCAGGCATCAGGCCTGGGCAGGGGACCCCCAGCTCCCCGCGGTTGCAGGCTCCGCCCCTGCCCAGGCCTAACGCCTCTGGCATAGGCGGCCGGCCCAGGCAGCGGGGACCCGCAGCTGCAGCGGCCCTGCGATTGTGGGCTTCGCTTTAGGCCCAGGCAAGGGACCCCTAGCTCCTGGGACTGCCAGCTTCGACCATGCCCAGCTCCCATCGCTGGCTCCACCCCTACTTCCTGCTATCACTGGCCAGGGCGGCAAAAACTCCTGATTCTCCAATCATGGCTGGGGGGCAGAGCAAAGGCGGCCCAGGGCCACCTTTGCCCTGCCCCCCAGCTCTTAGCTCTCCCCTGGGTTTCCAATCACTGTCAGTGGCAGGGGGCTTCTTCCTGCTTTCCCTTTCGCCTCCTTGCATTGTGCCTACATATGCAAATTAACCGCCATCTTGTTGGTTTGCATCTAATTTGCATATAGCCCTGATTAGCCAATGAAAAGGGTATTGGTCGTACGCCAATTACCATTTTTGTCTTTTATTAGATAGGATGGCAATTTCTTCTATTTTTAATCTTTTTTTCTGAGGTTCTCACTTTGTCCATGCACTGCTCTCCTGACTTTGGTGAGCATGTTTATATCTCTTATTTCAAACTCTGTATCTGGCAGAGCCACAAAGTCTCTTTCATTAAGATCTATTTCTGGAGATTCCTTATTTATTTATTTATTATTTATTTATTTATTTATTATTTATTTTGGAATATATGCCTTTGTTTCTTCATTTTCCTGACTCTCTGTATTGGTCTCTGTGCATTGCATTAAACACTCTTCCTTCCCAGTGTTGACAGAGTGGTCTCATCTAGGAGACGAAGGCAATCATTCAGCCTGGCACAGGCTTCTACTTTCCTCTTAAGCCTTTGTTATTGTCCAAGCTTCCTACTTTGTTCTTAACGGCTCCCAATAGGTGATAGTGTGCAAAGACCCCTCAGTGTCCAACGGGGAAGATTTCAGTTAGCACCTTGATGCATACTGATTATAAACTATGTCTTCAGGCAGCTGCTGGAAAATATGCTGTTAAACTCCTTCCAGGGAGAAACTGGGAAATGGGCATTTTTGCCTTCTGGGCCCAGGTGTGTAGTCATAGAGGAATAATCCTGCACCCATTAGAACTGCTTCTTTGTTTTCTGCAATCCTGTGAGACTTTTACTAGTAAATGAAGGCCCTGATGGCTGTTGAAGCTAGGCAATAGATCTTCTCTTGGATACCTGCCACAAAAGCAAACTTTTGTACAAGCTCCTTCTGTGGAGATATTAGTGACTTGGTTATATGCTTACAGTGGCCTGGAGGGAGAAGTCAGGGGAGATGTCCACCTGCTTTCACAGTCTCTGGGCAGGATCATGGACAAACCCTCGATATGTGATGAAATCGGAAGCCTCCACCCTCAGGCAGTAGTTTGTTAGGTGTGGAGATAGTTCCTTTTCAGGGAAAGACTGGAAGGCAGCCTGCAACTTCTGAACTGATAGCTGGGTGGATGGCTTGTTATGAACTGCTTGTTTGCTACAGTCTTGTGGGCCTCATGAATGTTAAGTCCCATTGGCTAATGAGTCAGGTTATCAGAGTGACCTGTCTCTCATGTGGCAGCCTGGAAAGCTGAGGTGCATTTGTGTGAATAAGCTCTTGCCAGAGAAACACTGGCAACTTGGAGTAGGCTGGGAGTAGAGGGTAGGGATGGTATTACTGGCTTCCCAGATGTCAAGAAAGATTGCAGCCAGCCCTTAGATCTGTGCTACTTTGGAGTCCTAACCCTCTGGCAGCAGCTTTTAAGGTATGCAAATGAACTCCTTTCAGGGAAAGACTGTCAGTTCCCTTTGTGTAAGAGCTCACACACCCATTAATAACTTCTTTTTTTTAATAATTTTTTTTCTTTACTGATTAAGGTATTACATATGTGTCCTTATTGCCCCATTGCTCCCCCACCCCCCGACTCATGCCCTCATCTCTCTGGTGTCTGTGTCCATTGGTTGGGCTTATATGCATACATACAAGTCCTTTGGTTGATCTCTCCCCCTTACCCAACCCTCCCCTACTTTCCCTATGAGGTTTGACAGTCTTATCGCTGCTTCTCTGTCTCTGAATCTATCCCTTTTCATCAACCTATGTTGTTCACTATATTACACAAAT
>NW_006299520.1:4137854-4145045 GCF_000327345.1 Myotis davidii | reverse complement strand
CCCCAAAGGTGTCTATTTAGGTCCTTTGCCTATTTTTTGATTGGGTTGTTTATCTTCTTTTGTTAAGATGTATGAGTTCCCTATAAATTTTGAAGATTAGGCCCTTATTGGATATAACACTGGAAAATATGTGCTCCAAAGCAGTGGGCTTTCTTGTTGTTTTGTTGATGGTTTCTTTTGCTCTGCAGAAGCTTTTTATTTTGATGTAGTCCCATTTGTTTATTTTTTCTTTAGTTTCCATTGCCCTAGGAGCTATATCGGTGAAGATATGTCTTCGGCATATGTCTGAGATTTTGCTGCCTGTGGATTCCTCTAGTATTTTTATGGTTTCCTGTCTTATGTGTATGTCCTTGAACTTCTTTGTTTGCTATAGTCTTGTGGGTCTCAGCGATGGTAAGCCCCATGGCTTTCAGAGCTATGTGTGTTGGGGGCCTGTCCCTTGGGTGGAGTCTTTAATTCAGGGTGCTGAATTTGAGGTTCAACCCTTCTTTCCTAAGGAAGAAGCTGGGAGTTCCCTCTCAATTGTATGTCACTATGCTAAGAATGGGGTTTAGGGAAGAGTGTCTTAAACTTTCCTGTTCATTTCAGTGTGGATATTTTCTCATTCACCCAGTGTGTAGGAGTCACTCAGTCATTTCCTGGATCTCTTTCATAGGGAATAAGTCCACATGTCACTACACATTTGGTGCATCTGTGGGAGGAGAGAAGCTAAGATGCTTCTTATTTTGCCATCAAGGTCAACTTTCTCGAAGTCTGAATGCCTCCTTTTTATTGGGTGTGATCTGCACTTATACTTGTAACTTAATCAGGGCAGTGATTTTATTGGCAAAGTTTCTTTGGAGAGACTAAAGACTTTTTTACTGAAGACTTTATATTAGTTAATATAGACTTTATATTAGTTAATATCATTAAAAGATTCAGTAGAAATATTTCAAAATTGTTGAATAACCTAAGTAGTCTTCTAATTAGTCTCATTATTGTCTTTTTGGTATTCCTAGTGTTCATGGATGTGTCAGTAAAATCATAATTGTGATGTTAATATTAACAGGGCTAATATTATTCTCAGACTTCTGCTATCTTCAAGCCCATGTTGAAATCAGCAAGCTCCTCTGTGGCATATTTTCAGTATTTAATTAGTAGTGTGACTAAAGAGGAAAAAAGAGATGTTGAAAAAAATTTGTTAAGGAGTGTTTCCAGCCACCTATTGGGCATAAGTGGTCTGTGCAAGATTTACTTTTTGTTGTTCTGTTTCTACTAGAGGCCCAGTGCATGAAACTTGTGAAATTGGGGGGAGAGGGGGCTTCTCAGCCTGGATTGTGTCCTCTTGCAGTCGGGAGCCCTCAGGGGATGTCTAACTGGAAGCTTAGGCAATCAGAAATCCTTAGTGCTGCCATGGAGGCAGGAGAGGCTCTGCACTCGCCAGGCGTAAGCCTGGCTCAGGGCTTCTGGCTGAGTGGTGCTCCCCCTGTGGGAGCACACTGACCACCAGGGGCTGCTCCTGCATTGAGCATCTGTCCCCTAGTGGTCAGTGCATGTCATAGAGACCGGCCGTTCTGCCATTTGGTTTATTTGCATATTAGCCATTTATTATATAGGATATCCCAAGCCAGCGGTTCTCAACCTGTGGGTTGCGACCCCTTTGGCGGTTGAACGACCCTTTCACAGGGGTTGCCTAAGACCATCCTTTATATCAGATATTTACATTACGATTCATAACAGTAGCAACATTACAGTTATGAAGTAGCAGTGAAAATAATTTTATGGTTGAGTCACAACATGAGCAACTGTATTTAAAGGGCCAGAAGGCTGAGAATCACTGTCCTAAGCAATCATTGCTGGATTAACCAGATATTGGCAGATAAGAGATAATAAGATGGATGGTGTTTTCCTTTTAATATTCTATTGGATCAGTTTGCTAATATTTCCTTGAGAATTTTTCCATCTGAGATTATCAGGCATATTGACTTGTAATTGTCTTTTCTTGTAGTGTCCTTTTCCAGCTTTGGTATAAGGGTAATGTTGGCCCTATACTGTAATTTGGAAGTGTTTGCTCCTCATCATTTTTTTGTTAGAGTTTGAGAAGTACTGTATATGCCATTCTCTTCACAGGGTATGCCTTCGCCTTTAGGGCTGGGTGAGGTGGTATTTTGCCCTTTGGGATCTCCCATAAATGTCTTTATCACATCGTCACAAAATGTAAAATGTTACAGGATTTACTAATTTAATTGCTATTTATCCAGCTTATGTTTTTATTTACTTTTTATTTTTTAATATATTTTATTGATTTCAGAGAGGAAAGTAAAGCGAGAGGGGAAGATAGATAGAGAGAGAGACACACACACACATCAATGATGAAAATCATTGCTCGGCTGCCTCCTGCATGCCCCCTACTGGGGATTGAGCCCACAACCTGTGCATGTGCCCTTGACCAGAATCAAACCCGGGACCCTTCAGTCCACAGGCCGATGGTATCCACTGAGTCAAACCAGCTAGGCCCAGCTTAACTTTTTAAGACTAGCTTCCATCAGGGCTCTCAGCTATGTGTAGAAGATGCTATTTTTTTAAAATAAAAATATTGAATTAATGATTTATTTAGTAAATAAATATTATGAAATATTATAAATATTATAAAATGGTTGATAATCACTTGACAAATAAGCAATCCCACTTCACTAATATTAAAAGTAACAAATTTGAAAGAACTGAGATATCATATTTGAGGTATTATTTGCAATGAGGAAATATTATAAATAAGAACATTTCAGATGTTGGTGACCATAGTAAAATGGTCATTTTCATATGTCACTGACATAAGTGCTATCCGGCACTAATTAATTATTTGATAGCCTATAGCTTCTCATACTACTGCTCAATAAAGATAACTGCATTTATTGCTGACATTACATTTTTTTCTACTAAAATACGTGTAGGTTAATAACAGTTATTCTACCAATTATGCAGTATATTTATATGCAATTAAATAAGTATAAATATCAGTGTTTGAAATTATGTATATATTTGTTGCCCATATTTTTACTGAAACATTAGTTCTACGAGAAGATACTTCATTTCTGTTTTGCACCCCGGTATTCCCAATATTTCACACAATAAACACATCATAAATATTTGTCTAATTCATGAATATAGCCGTAATTTTAATAAATCATAGAAACTATAATAATGCTGACAGTTTTATTTAAGCACTTTTAGTTTCATACTCTAAACCTGCATTATCTTTTTCACATTGCCCCTTCTCTGTATTTTAACACCCTGCATTATTATGGTTACATTTTTAACCTGCCCATTCTTTTTACTCCTCGATATTCTGCCATGCAGTGTCGCTCTCTAAGCTCTCTCACTTGAAAATCTCATGTGCTTCCAAGGTCGCCATCCTCCTCTCTCCTTGCATGTAGAGGCATGCATTCCAAATTGTATTTCAAGTAGAAATCAATCAACAGAAACACAGTCAGTGAATATCTTTGCCTCAGATATTTCTACATGGACGCTCTCTCAACTGCTTTGAACTTTACATCTGAAACCTATTTATTTTGTCCTTGAATTGGCATTTACATCAATAGAATCAATTCTATTAATCAAATCACTCAAGTTCAAAACCACAAATGCACCTTTAATATGTCCTTTTATCTCTTTCTCTATGATCTTATTTCCTTCACTGTGCCATTCCACCTACTCATTACTCATTCATGAACCCCACCTAACATGCACAGGCATTCATTCTTTTACCAAGAGCAATATATTTTTAAGTCTGAAATATGTCTTGTTACATATCTCTTCTATATACACCTTATCTTTATTTTCTGGGGATGAACGTTATCATCTACCACATAATTGAGATCATCAGCTATCAAATAAGTGAGATGTAGGGAGAAGAAATAGCAATATATAATATCCTTGTAATTGTCATAAACAACACAGGTGTAAGGAAGAAAGAAGGTACAAAAAGAAATTGGGTTGTTATGGGCTGTAGATATCTGTATTTCATCCTGTTATTAATGTCTTGTGACCAACACTAAGATTATGCAACATCTAGAATGTAGCATTAATTCAGTGTTTTATCATGAGTAAATTAGACTCCAATGTGGAAACATAACTTATTTTTAATTTTAATGAAACATGTTAAGATATTGAAAAATATTTTCAAAATTTGTTCATGTATTAAGCAAGTAATGTATCTGGTGATGAAGCACATATCTCTGACTTATACTCATGATAATGTTAAGAATAAGCATGATTATGTAATATAATAATTATACAAAAGCTTCTGTTGCCATAAATTGACTTGATATATCACTTTATATATTAAGCTATGTGGAAATGATCCTTAGCAAGGCTATTTCTATATTATGTGTTTAACTACATACATACTTGTAGTTGAATACATACTTGTAGATACACTAGTCATAAATCATCTCAGTTGGGGATTCTAACATTTAAATTTAAGCAATTAAAGGTAGGCTGATTTTAAGCACACCATCTTCTGAAGCAAGGGCAATCTATATTTTTAGAAATACAAAAAAATATTCACATCTATTAGAACTGTTCTAAGGTATCCCTTACGCATGGGCCCACTTACTTAGTGATTTTTCTCTCAATTGCATCTTCTCTCTCCTCTCTCTGTCTCTCCCCCTCCCTCTCCTCTGATTAACACTTATTGTATTAGGTAGTTTCCATATCACTTAGGTAAAAATTATATAGAGAGTATTTTTAATTAAGCCAGAGTAAAATAATAAAGCTATGAAGAGTCAACAGAAATATTCTAAAGGGTCATTTATTTCATTCAGTTGACTTCAATATTTTCCCCCTAATCTATTCTTTATTTAAAGACATAAGTATTTTTGGCTGTAAGGAAACATGTTACACCACTGCTTAGTTACCAACCATTACTTCTAGAAATAGTTTCACTTAAGACACCCTCACCTGACATTTAAAAGGTGGAAGCACCCAGAGTTTGCCGGGTCTAGAACACTAATTTTGTCTGTGTTCTTATTTTTTTTCACCCCAGAAAATTCATGCTTATACATAGAAATGCCAGATATGGAGACTATGAGAGCAGAGGAAAATAATGTTTTCTCTTTTCCACTCTTTAACACTGAGATCTCGGGTTATAGACATTCTCTTGGCGTTGAAAAAGAAATGGGAATAGTCTGTGTGCCAGTTTTCTATCTGTAATATAAAACCTGATTTTGGGTCTTGCCTTAATTTTATAAAAATATTTTATACAATGTATTACAGTTAAAATTATTGCACACTGGTGCTAGCAAAAGTTTTGAACAGCCCTCTTTTGAAATGTAACTTATTTATGTAAGGTAGTTTAATTTTATATTGTATTTCATGTAAGTACAACCTTTCTCTTTTTATTATCTCAATATATAGCACAGGAATATTTTAATCAATACATATACACATGCTACAATTCAATACGAGAGATTTTAGATGTTTGTACATATTATTAGCAATTTTTTTCCTTTAACAGCACTAGTTTTTTCCCCTTTTCTCATCCTACTCTATTCCAGGTATAAATCTCTCTAAGCCCATCAGGAAGATGGGTGAAATGCTAAGCAGAGGTAACACACTAAAAATTCCTGTTTGTCAGCTCTGATATACAAGCACTTTGCAGTTATATTAAACAAGAATGAGTGGGTTTTTAAAAATGCTAAATATAAAGCTACAGGTACGTTTTAGAAATTTCCTTCAATCACTTATAGCTCTTAAACCAAAGTAATCTTATTGTGTGTTTTTTTTCAAACCAAGTTGAGAAGCACTATAGGATGTTTCTGACATTTAAAACAATGGTTGCTTCAGCTACTATCTGTAATTAATTGATTAAGCATTTAAAGTAAGTCTTTTGTGCAATGAGACTTGTAGCCTTGTTAAAAGGAAGTTTCTCTTTTACCTTCTCTTAATTTTAATTAAAATAATTAATTCTCCAAACCCACAAATAACATTAGAAATTCGGCACTAAAACAAAGCATCCTTTTGATGAATGGATATAGATGTGATTCGTTTGAATATATTGAAATTAAAAAATTGGACCTCACAAAACATACATGAAGCTAACCTTCAGTCCAATATTTTATCTCTACAAGATCCTTTCTGTTCTCTCTTCTGAACAACAGTAGATGTGGAAGCACAGGAGGAAGCAAATAAAATTGCAGCTGCTTTGCTGAAGAATAGGAATGGCTGTTCCTGGATTAAAGGGATCTGTTTGCATACAAAAAGCAGGGTAAGACAGGAAAGGGAGCTTGCCGCAAAGCAAGTAAGGGTTTATTAGCTGAGAAGTGGTACCAATCTCTGAGTCTCAGGAGAGCTGATCTCCTGGATGGCTTCTAGGGGATGGGTTATATAGGGGACTGAAAGAGTTTGGGTTAGGTCAGGTTAGGCTGGTCAGCGCTAGGGTAGGTGTACTTGATAATTGCATCTGGTCCTGATGTCAGCTATGGTTTTGCAAGGATGTGGCTCATGGGGTCCTTCTGGAGCTAAAACGCGATGTTATTTCTAGTTAACATATCCAAGGCTTTGTTTCGAAGAGTAGTTGAGTCTAACCAGAACCTAATTGTCCCGAGGGCTTAATGATTTAAGAGAGTGGATGTGTAAGGGAGAGGGAGGCAGGTGAGAGGAGGAAGTTTAAATCAAAAGGAAAGAAAGGAGAAAAGATCACATTAAAGAAATAAAGTTTCTGCGTGGTTACACCAATACTGAAGTACACTTTTGGGATACAGGTTTTAATACCCAGGAGAAGGTGCTGACATGCTGCTAGAACAGCTCTTAGAAGTTTGGAAAGAGTAACATCCCTTTTAAGCGAAGTAGAGATGCTAGAACTGCCTTGGCAGGCAGTGGAAGAAGGGAGTCAAAAGGTTTAAGGAAGTGAGAACGCTAGAATGAACAGACGGTGTAAACCTTGAAAACCCACCAGATGACTGTCCTGCAGGAAGGCCAAAGCAATGAAGAGTATGCGGTGAGAGAGACGGCACCTCTGAGCTATCAGTGGTAGCTCTCCTGTGAAGGGCAGGACTGATGGTAGAAATGTTACAGAACTGGATTCTCTAATAGCAATGGAATGATAAGGTCCCAAAATAATAGAGGCCAGGTGGTAACCTCAGCCATTAGAAGCCAAGGGGGCAATTATCATAATAAACAGCAAAATTAGAATGAAATCCAGGAAAACACTGC
>NW_006299520.1:4122950-4134719 GCF_000327345.1 Myotis davidii | reverse complement strand
GCTGCCTGTCATAGTGACCGATCATTCCACTAGTTTTTCTGCTGTTTGGTCAATTTGCATATTAGGGTTTTTAGGGTTTTATTATATAGGATAGTTGTTATCCACTTGCAGAATGCTATGAAGATATATTAAGTGTCTCATAAATATATGGCTTTTGTTCACATTTTCATTAAAATATACTAAATACAAAAATTATACATAATTCTAAAAAATTGTATTTGCAAATTGAATACACCGTATGTACATTAAGAAAAGTGCCATATTATGTTGACCAAACGGCACCGGGTGTTAGACCGGTGAGGTCAGACCAGACCCCAGTTCAGCAACCTCCTGGCTAAGAGAGAATTCAGAGCCAAAGCTCAAACTCTTAAGAGAAAGTCTATTTAGAAAGTAAATAATTGGAGCTTAGGAGGGGGCCGGGGTGGGGAAAGGCTGAGGCTGAGCCTCACTGGGTTCTTGGTGTTAAAGGGATGTGTCTGGAGGTCCCAGGGGAGGATCCCAGTAGAATATTCATCAGCTTTCCAGGTCTGTCCTTTCAGGCTTGTGGTCTCTACTGATTGGTTGGAGTCAGGGCAGGAGGTCATTAGTCAATGCAGCTGGTCCTGTTGTCAGCCATGCTATCTCTAGTTTGGTTTTGTTGCTGTTCTGGGCCTAGAGCTGAAACACCACTGAGGCCTGGATGTGATCCACTGGAGTTAATGCTTAAGGGAGTGACCTTGCAAGGGCTTGTATCGGGGTCATATGAGGCCATTCTCCTGCCCCTTGTTCCTCCTCTAAGGGGGTCTAAAAACACATTACTAGAGATCTACCAGGAGTGGGAAGGTCAGAGGAGGGTCCGAATTGCAGGACCAGCGATATGAAAGGTCAGGAGGTTTAAACTCCTGACCAGTGACATGCTAGGAGAGGAAAGGTAATGGCTGTTCCTGGATTAAAGGGATCTGTTTGCATACAAAAAGCAGGGTAAGACAGGAAAGGGAGCTTGCCGCAAAGCAAGTAAGGGTTTATTAGCTGAGAAGTGGTACCAATCTCTGAGTCTCAGGAGAGCTGATCTCCTGGATGGCTTCTAGGGGATGGGTTATATAGGGGACTGAAAGAGTTTGGGTTAGGTCAGGTTAGGCTGGTCAGCGCTAGGGTAGGTGTACTTGATAATTGCATCTGGTCCTGATGTCAGCTATGGTTTTGCAAGGATGTGGCTCATGGGGTCCTTCTGGAGCTAAAACTGTTTGTTATTTCTAGTTAACATATCCAAGGCTTTGTTTCGAAGAGTAGTTGAGTCTAACCAGAACCTAATTGTCCCGAGGGCTTAATGATTTAAGAGAGTGGATGTGTAAGGGAGAGGGAGGCAGGTGAGAGGAGGAAGTTTAAATCAAAAGGAAAGAAAGGAGAAAAGATCACATTAAAGAAATGGTTTCTGCATAGTTATAGCTTTTGCGGAGACAGATACAACTAGAGGGATAGTTCTACAGAAAAGTCAAGAACCATGAGAGTTGATACATTTACTATAGAAATGTTGTTTGGAATGTGGAATGCTCTGATTAAAAAAATGTAATACTTTTTATATGTAGAATTTACCAAAATACAATTAACCATATATTATTAAAGACCCAAACAACTGATTTTACATCAATTAAGGAGAATTTAAAAATTGTTTATTGTTGTAAATGGCATTATGTTGAGACTCCTTCAATTATATATATAGTACTTTATTTTTGCAAGTAAATCTGTTTAATGTTTTTTATGATTGTTAATTTACCTTACTGAATGTTCCTTTATTTAAATATGAGTAGCTTGAAGAAATTGATGTTTGAGTTAAAACAATAAAAATTCCTATTTGGCAATTTTGATATGTAAGTGCTTGGAAATTAGGTTAAATGGGAATGAGTGATTCATTATCTCTAGGTGTTTTTTTTTTTTTTGAGCAACTCTGTGGGTTAAAATACTGGTTGCTTATAAGGACAATATTAGAAGTAGAAAGAGTTAGAGAAAGAGTCCAAAAATATCTCTTTTTTAATAATGTTTATTAGACATAGAAATGATGATGTCTAGTAGTTAAATATGTGTACCTAGAGTTTAAATAAATTAAAGGCTTGAGGTAGAGATTTGGGGATTATCAACATACAGAGAAACCATGCAATTAGAGAAGAGAGTAAATTCCAGAACAGATTTTAAAAGATGCCAAAATGTAAAGGCTAAGCAATAAGAATGAGGGGGAGGGGAGGAAAGAGAGAGGGAGGAAGGGAGGGAGAGAGAGAGAGATTATATAAACAATCTGCATAGTAGCAAGAAATCTGTGGACATATCCATCTTAGGAGACTGGAGTCTTGGAAGATATAGAAAATTATTTAATAAAGAAAATATTCATTGAAAATAGAATGATTTTGTGTATATAAAATAATAGTTTGCAGAACTCAACAACTGAATATTATGTTTTACTGCATGTGAATGTAAATGATTACAAATAAATATGAGAATAATTTAATAGTTTAGTTTTTAACCACAAACTTGATATTTGACTCAAAGGGAAACTTGTGATAGTGGTGATAGCATCTTTGCTAATTCTTTCTGTTAACTATTTAAAATTGAAGACAACGGAGCATGAATTTCATAGCGTCATAGATCAATTAAACAATTTTGTAATAACAAGAGATATGTTACATGGTTATTATATTTGATTAAACCCAGAGTTAGAATATAGTGATTGATTTTTTCCTATGTTTTTAACAATAGATCTTGACTTGCCACTATTTTTATTTTATTGATAGAAGCTAACAGATGATCATTTAGATTCTAGGTACAGAAGTAAACTAGGAAATAAACATTGAGGAATCAGGAGTATGAGGAAAAGTCAAGTTAAATTTATATATGAATATATCTATCTAACTTTCACAGAATAATCCTCTTACATTCTTACATTGCAGTAGATACTTCTAATGCATTTGTCACTTCCGTTACACAGACTGGTTTCTAAAACAATACACGGCAAACAGGAGAAATCTGCCAAAGCTTCTTGTGTTTGCCAAAACATTAAACTACCTAAAGGGCAAAAAGCAA
Source organism: Myotis davidii (assembly GCF_000327345.1). NCBI lineage: Eukaryota > Metazoa > Chordata > Mammalia > Chiroptera > Vespertilionidae > Myotis > Myotis davidii. Next base: position 4,131,668 of record NW_006299520.1, on the reverse strand, counting down.
GAAAGGGCATTTGGAAGTGAAGTGATATATAGGCATAGCAGCACAACACGCCTCTTAATGACATGGCTGCAAGATAAGTGATGTTTGTTTTGCAAGTTTTCCATTGCTTATTTATGCACAGAAGTTCACTTTATTATCATACATTGTCCAGAACATGGTAAAAAATGGGTTAGAACAATTTAAATAATCATAACAAAAACTGTGTTTATAAAAGCTGAGATATTAAGATTACATTATTAGAGTTATATTCTCGCTAAATTTGCTGTCTTGACTGGGAAACCCATGAAATCAGGTGACAACTTAATAAAAAGAAAGCATTTTAAATTGGGGTATAAGCTATTATTATATCACAGATAGGGTATTTTGATAATACATTATATCTCAATGAAGATAAATGTCAGGAAAGTTGTAAACTATAATGTGAGCTTTGTAAAATGTCACTGATATAAATGGATGTGTATCTTGATTATATTTGTCAATGAAAAAGTTTCTAGTACTATGAATTGTAAGACTAGATTATTTCATTTAACTGAATATTTCTTTTTCATTATTCATTTTGTGAAATAGGTAGATTAAAGAAATCTTTGTTCATTCTTTATGTGTGAAAGTAATTCATTTTTTTCAAAATTTAAGTTTATCTTTATAAAAATTAAAATTAAATTTCCTCTAGGCAATTTTTTTATTACTCTGAAAAGCATCAATAGTATTTATAAGTATTTAGACTGTTTTTTTTTTTACTCTACTTATCTTCCATCATTAGGCCTTGAACTCCTTTTTGTTAGATAAAAGACATATAGCTTAAGCAACAACCATGACCACCTCTTCCAAAACGATGATGATGATAATGATGATAATCATGAAAAATGGGAACATTATAGACCATGGAGCAACTGTTTGCTCCTCAGATATTATATAACCTTGAACAAGTTGCTTAAATCCTCTGTCTCAGTTTCTTCAACCCAGAACAATAATTGCCTAGCACAAGATGTGTTATAAAATCAAAACATTAAAAATAGAATAATATATGTGAAAACTTTCAAAAAAAGATACAGTTCTTTGATTAATTTCTTAGTGGTAATGATAGGTTTAAGCAACCATCTTTAATTTTATTCTTGTACATAATATCTAAGAAGTATATCCATAGAGAACTAGTTTATTTTATATGTAAGCTTAATAGATATATGTGCTTATAAATATCTTAACACATCAGCACCCTGAATTAATCAGTCAAGATAATTAACCCCAGTGGTTAATGTAAGAATGATACTTTGATTTATGTAAGTTGTGAAACACTGGTATTTCATTTAGCCAATATTTCCCACATGAAAGGAAGATTGGGAAAGTATCCTAAGGAATTCAAGAAAAGCAAAAATGAGTTGTATTGAAATGATGTATTGAAATTGGGACTATATAATAATACTAGAGGCCCGGTGCATGAAATTTTTGCACAGGGGTGGGGATGGGGGGAGGAGGAATCCCTCAGCCTGGCCTGCGCCCTCTCACAACCCGGAACCCTTCGGGGGATGTCCAACAACCGGCAGTTAGGTATTCCTCTTGCAATCCAGGATGCTGCATGAACCAGTGATCATACTTTTCATACAGGTGAAAGCATCTTGCTGTTGTATGGGCAGCTACATTTTTTTGCCCTGATTATAAAAAGTAGTACATAACATGATCCTTCTGAGGCAGCAGTACCATTTTCCCCATCTAATGGGTGGAACAACGGAAGCAGAGATAAGTTAAATAATTGGCTGTGTCACACAGTTGTAAGTGTCAGAATCAGGGCTGACCACAAAATGTGCAAGCCAGAGTCCATGAATGTCATCACTGCGTCATCCTGTTTTTTCACTGTTAGAGTAGCCTTGCCAGGTTTTAATTATTAAATATAAGAGACTGTTCTCAGTATATAGGGTAAGGTCCCTAGGCCTGGCCAGTGATCAGGGCTGATCTGTGGGGCGACCGGTGGGCACAACGCTGGCACCCAGCCACCGTTTGCCTCCCTTTGGCGGGAGGGGGGGGGGCAGTGCCTGTCATAGTGACCGATCATTCCACTAGTTTTTCTGCTGTTTGGTCAATTTGCATATTAGGGTTTTTAGGGTTTTATTATATAGAATAGTTGTTATCCACTTGCAGAATGCTATGAAGATATATTAAGTGTCTCATAAATATATGGCTTTTGTTCACATTTTCATTAAAATATACTAAATACAAAAATTATACATAATTCTAAAAAATTGTATTTGCAAATTGAATACACCGTATGTACATTAAGAAAAGTGCCATATTATGTTGACCAAACGGCACCGGGTGTTAGACCGGTGAGGTCAGACCAGACCCCAGTTCAGCAACCTCCTGGCTAAGAGAGAATTCAGAGCCAAAGCTCAAACTCTTAAGAGAAAGTCTATTTAGAAAGTAAATAATTGGAGCTTAGGAGGGGGCCGGGGTGGGGAAAGGCTGAGGCTGAGCCTCACTGGGTTCTTGGTGTTAAAGGGATGTGTCTGGAGGTCCCAGGGGAGGATCCCAGTAGAATATTCATCAGCTTTCCAGGTCTGTCCTTTCAGGCTTGTGGTCTCTACTGATTGGTTGGAGTCAGGGCAGGAGGTCATTAGTCAATGCAGCTGGTCCTGTTGTCAGCCATGCTATCTCTAGTTTGGTTTTGTTGCTGTTCTGGGCCTAGAGCTGAAACACCACTGAGGCCTGGATGTGATCCACTGGAGTTAATGCTTAAGGGAGTGACCTTGCAAGGGCTTGTATCGGGGTCATATGAGGCCATTCTCCTGCCCCTTGTTCCTCCTCTAAGGGGGTCTAAAAACACATTACTAGAGATCTACCAGGAGTGGGAAGGTCAGAGGAGGGTCCGAATTGCAGGACCAGCGATATGAAAGGTCAGGAGGTTTAAACTCCTGACCAGTGACATGCTAGGAGAGGAAAGGTCACCCTGGGGGTGAGGTCCTTGTTTTCCCAGGTTTGTCCATGGCTAGGCGACGGGGCTTTCCGCCCTGGTGACCTGTACCTAGCCTATCCCTCTTGCCCTGCTCATGCCTGTCTGCCTACCATCATATGATACCAGTCAAATAATAGGCTCATTAGCTAAGGAGGAAATAGAGCTTATAATCAGGATGATTATTTATAGCAATTTATAAAGTAGGGTGCTAAACACCAACACTATTAAACCAGTACCAGTTCCCTGGCAATGAACATGTTCAGGCGGAAAATTAGAAATAAAACAATACTTTAATGTTTTCTGGTATTAGTTGTTCTCACAAAATGTTCATATATATTTACAGTGAGAGAGCATTAATGGGAAATGGTGCATTTTTCTTTTAAAGAATGTGTTAACGACTGTAGGAAGACAAAATGAAAAGGCGAATGATATTTTGTCATATGTGAAAGGCTGTAGAAATGCGCATCCTTTTACATACAATGTGACATGTGCTTGCTTTCTAAGACAGACTATTTTATTATTGACGTATCTTTCAGTCGTTTGAAATACAGCAGGAGCCAACTCAAGTTGCAGCGGGAAGTCTGTTTTCTCTCATGTAATGGTGATGATTAAGGCGACATAACTAGTGGCCTGTTAACTAATGAAAGGAAAATTGGTTTTAAAGGCAGAGGAAGCTGAAATAACCTTTTCTGATATATTTATAATTCTGATAATGTTAATTATACTGGAGCAATCACAGTGTAAGTGAAGTCTCTGTGTTGATGTTATTAAGAAAAACAAAGTCCAGAAAATTAAAATCTGAAAAGGTATTCAGATGCAAAAATCCATACATTTTATTTTTATAATTTTATTGCGGAAATTATATGCTAGGTGTAGTTTGATTTTCTAAAATAAGCAAATTTTGTCCCAACTTGTTTGGCTCGGTTGGTTGAATGTCCTCCCATGTACAGAGAAATCCCTGGTTTGATTCTAGTCAGTGCACATGCCCAGGTTGAAGGCTTGATCCCCAGTGTGTGTATATCTCTCTCTCTGTGTGTGTGTGTCTGTGTGTGTGTGTGTGTGTGTGTGTGTGTGTGTGTGATTCCCGGTCAGGGTACATGCCCAGGTTGTGGGTTCAGTCCCTGGTTGGTGGAGATGTTAAGCTCTCACATGGATGTTTCTCTCTCTCTCTCTCAAAAATAAATAAAAACATATTTAAAAATAAATAAGAAAATATTCACAAACAATGTCATGGCTTTATATCAAAGGGCAACATATATAATATTTTTAATATTCTGAGCTTTCTTCCTCACAGCCCCTTTTACCCTCAAGTTTAATAAAAATTAATAGTAATTATAATTTTTTAGACCCAGTAAGATACTTGACACTCAGTATCTTTTCACACTTTAGCTAAAAAGGATAATGAAAAAGAGACTGGCTCTGGACAGTTACTTTCTGAAGAGTATTAGAGCTAGTTTCAGGAGTTTACCTTTGGTTTTGTTAATATAACAATAAAAAGCCAAAGTGAGAGCCAATAAGCATTTATTTGAGATTAAAAAATATTAAAATTCTGTGATGAGCTAGATTCCAAAGCAGAAATCTAAATGATGTTTTTTAAAAATTTTTATTTATTGATTTTAGAGAGGAAAGGAAGGCAGGGAGACAAGAAACATTGATTTGTTGTTCCACTTATTTATGCATTCACTGGTTGATTCTTCTCTGTGCCCTGACTGGGATCGACCCCACAACCATGGCTTATGGAGATGAGCTACCTGGGCAGGCTCTAAATAATGGTTTGATTATTGGGTGAAGGCTTTTTCTTTTCTTTATTCCTTTCATTTTTTTGAGATGTAAAGGCAAATAATTACATGAATAGAAGGAAAGAATCTTTATTGCTGCTAATATGCTAGGCTATTTGTTAGCTATACATGGTGGTGCTAATTCTGAAGAATGTTCTTAATTTTCAATCCTCATAGGACTCTGATTTCCTTTTAGTTTTACAAATATTTGTTTGGAATACAACATTGGTTTGGTCCAGTTTAAAGGTTATTGTGCCCACTTCAAACATTCCAACAGATCAAGAAGCAAGACATGCAAAGTCTTTCCTCTGTGATGGTGGCTCCAACTCTATTTTGAAATGACTCAGTTTATATCAGTTTTCTTAGGCTAAATGTCTAACTTTTTAAGAAGCAGGGATGAATATTCTAGCTACTTAAAGGACCAATTATTGTACTGACTTGAGCCTCATGGGACCCAAAGCTCACACTGCTGCTTATGGAGTTAGAAGTCGTGTCTCAGCAGCACCCCAGAGAAGGCCCACCTAGGCAGGATGGGGCAAAGCAGGAAGGTGGTAAAAGGGCCTCTGAAAAATTAAAGAGGATTTCCTTAGCCTAATCACCACTTCATAGCTGATTTTTGTGAAGGATAGAGGTTATTAATGGAATTAATTATTATTATTATTTTTAAATATATTTTATTGACTTTTCACAGAGAGAAAGGGAGAGAAATAGAGAGTTAGAAACATCGATGAGAGAGAAACATCGATCAGCTGCCTCCTGCACATCTCCTACTGGGGATGTGCCTGCAACCCAGGTACATGCCCTTGGCCGGAATCGAACTTGGGACTTTTCAGTCCGCAAGCCGGCGCTCTATCCACTGAGCCAAACCAGTTTCGGCTGGAATTAATTATTTTAAAGTACTAGATATATAAAAGTCCTACCATAATTATGAAGGTACACATGTGACAATCATCATGCACTCTTATACTGAGAGAGTATTTTAACTTTACAAAATAGAATCAAGAAAAGTGATGCCAACAGCTTAACAACCACTAACAAAGTAAATTGCTCATTGTGACCTTTTGATCTTGTTAAACTTGGTTATAATTGCAAGGGTAATACTTAAAATTTTCTAAATCCCAAACTGGTCACATCTATAGTTAAATCTTCTCTAAATAGTCACAGATTTCTAGAATCAGCCACAAAATTTAAACTTATTTTTAAAGTAAATTTTTGATTAAAAATGTTTGAGATAAGAGAGGTTGCATTTTCCATACTGAATGGTAAATTGTTACCAGTACCAGGTAGACTAGATTATACTAATGAATCACATATAAGTGGAATAATTATGAACAGCCATATTTTAAATGTAACCTTGATACAAAATAGTTTATTTAACTTCCTTTGGTAATATTTTGGAGATTAGTTTCTAGGAAGGTACAACAAAGACTGTATATAAAGAATTATTCTAAATTATAGATGACTTTAACTTTTATTTTATCTCTTTGTAACTGGTTGAACTAGGTTCATGGCTCACCTGAAATTATATATTGCCCTATTTGGTATGTCAGTCTTATAGAGGGCCAATTCATACTTTTTCGAAAAGATTTTTCAATCGTTGAAAATTTCCATAGAAATAAAATACGCCATCAATACTTACAACTATATTTTCCCCAATAGAGAAAGAATAGCAATTCAAAAATTTATCAATTAATGTAAGTTAACTGTTGCTTAAAACCAAGGGTCTGTTTGGAGAATATAAGTGAAATGGATAATTGAACACCTTTTTTTTTTTTATACATCTTTATTGTGGAAAAACTAATCACATTATGTAATGGAAATGTCAGGAAGCAGTAATAAATTCTGATGTTTGATTAACTTGAAAAATGTTGTTGTAAAAATAAAATAACAGTCATTCAATAATGGTTAAAGATAAAAATTGCTTTTTTCTTACATTTAAAATATTAGAGATCATTTTCTTTGTGGGTAAAGTTGTTCTTTATCCCACATTCCTAGGCTGATTCTTGGCACATAGAAGAAACATTAAATTCAGCCCATTGCCCAGCCAGCATGGCTCAGTGGTTGAGCATTGACCTATGAACCAGTAGGTCGTGGTTTGATTTCCTGTCAAGGCACATGCCTGGGTTGTGAGCTCGATCCCCAGTAGGGGGCATGCAGGAGGCAGCCGATCAATGATTCTCTCTCTCTCTACGATGTTTCTATCTCTCCTCCTTTCCTCTCTGAAATCAATAAAAAAAATATATATTTTAAAAAAAGTTCAGCTCATCTCAAATGTACATTGAGTGATTATCAAAAACTTTACTTTGAAAGGTACTTTGTAAGGCACTAAAGTTTCTTTACCAATGTGTGAATAAAAAAATTCTGGTGAGAGATCAATAATAGAAAAAAATTAAATGTGTGTGTAACAGGTGTTAAAAGGATTTTTTCCCCTTATAAACACAGATAGTAAGACAGTCGTTTTTGGGAAGCAGAAGACATTGCTTTTCAAATTTTATCAAATGAGTTGATATTATTAATAATGGCAATTCCAGATGGTGTCTCTGGATTGATGTTCTACAAAAATAATTTAAACCTTTAAGAATTATCCTTTCAAGATCTCCTCTTTTCAATACTCCAGGAAGATAGGTTATATATGCCATGTGTGTCTCTCTGTGTGTGTCTGTCTGTGTGACTGTGTGTGAGATAAGAGAGAGAATTAAGAAAATATTTTTTTATCAGACCAATTTATACTCTTACAAGTATGTTTATGGAAAGTAGTTTAATCTATATCAGCATTCCTTTCTTCTTCAGTTACTCTGAATAATAAAAGTACTTTTATATTTTGAGCAAAATTAATAATACTGTGCCATTTTTCATCATAAATATGTTTTTAATATTTTAAAAGAGTACATTGTATCTGTGCAGAAATGATTATTCCTAAGAGGCAGAAAAAATACATTTCAAGGGTGAAATGACAAAAACATCATTTAGAATTATAATATAGAGTATTTGATAATTATTGCCATAATAACTGAGACCAAATTATAAAATATAATTTTATGAATGAACTAAATTTCAGTTTCAATGCAATATCTACAAGATAAAATGTGGGGTTAAGTTTCTTCTATCTAAATAAATAGTAATGATTATAAAGTGAGAATATTAATACCAGGGAAACAAAAACAGCTAAGTTTTAACATCCAATGGGTTCTAGCTTTGCTTTTGTAAATAAACATACTTTCTTTTTTATTTAATTGCAGATAAATATAATAATAGTAAACCTGTACCCATATCAACCTTTTCCTTGTTCTATGATTAATATTTTAACAGTATTTGTTATTTATAGGTTCTTCGTTTATATCATAGAAACTGAAGACATTTATTGTTGCAGCCCTTTACTTTTTAAAAAATTTCTCTATTGTTGAAAGAATTATAGATGTCCCCTTGTTTTTTTGTTTATTTTTTGCCATTGACCCCATCCACCATACACCTGTTTAGTTCCTGTGTTTATATTTTAACTATATATTCCATCTGTAATCTACTCTGACATATAATGTGAGATAGGAATATATTCTAGATTTCCCCCTAGATATTTAAAAATTTACTAACTAATGCATTATATTAATCAGGAACTTTGTGCTATTTACATTTGCATTTCAACAATGATGGCTAACACAAAATATACGTTCAAAAATGTTTTCTAGTTAAATGTTTAATGATTGGGGAAAAGAGAGAAGACATTTATGAGGAAAATCTTGTGATTATGAACTGTCTGTTTTTTTATTAGTCAGAAACTTTCTTTGTGATTTGTAACCAGAGCTTCATGCTGGTCTATCTCATCTTATCTTTGCTTTACTGGCACCATTTTCAATTTTTCTGATAATGCCAATTTCATTCCAGCATTGCCACTTGTAATTTCCTTGCTCTGCTTTTATTTTTGATGGCCAATTCCCTCTTTTGATTAACCCATTTTTATAAAATGTCATGTGAATTCATTATAGGAGATAGGCAGTCCAG
>NW_006299520.1:4078364-4122090 GCF_000327345.1 Myotis davidii | reverse complement strand
TTCGATTCTGGTCAAGGGCATGTACCTTGGTTGCAGGCACATCCCCAGTAGGGGAGTGTGCAGGAGGCAGATGATCAATGTTTCTCTCTCATCGATGTTTCTAACTCTCTATCCCTCTCCCTTCCTCTCTGTAAAAAAATCAATAAAATATATTTTTTAAAATGAAATTAAATTCCAGTTGTGTCCTAAAATGAAAGTACATGGTAGGCTATCAATATTAAATTTAGCATTTTATCTCCTTCTCTTTCTCTACTTATTAACCTTGTCCTCAACCTAGGTTCATCATTATCCTAACCTTTTTTAAGGATGATATTTACGTTGTCAATATTGTTCTTTTAAGTAAGACTTTGAAGTATGTATATATTTAGGATAACCATCAATAAATATATGGATGGTATTACAATGTGCATAAATATAAAGTGTGCTCAAACATAATACAAGAATTTCTAAGCAGAGTTCAGGTGTAATATCTGTATTTGAGTAATAACATTATATAATTGAACTATGTATTAAGTATCACTGACAGTCCTTAGTGCCGGGCACTGAGTTTTTAAAGTAGCAATTATAACTTTTATCTCAAAAGCCATTGTGTTATACTTCATATAAGCAGACTTTGCCTAGTAAATATTTGTCTATATTCAATTAGGAGACTTTGGAGATATAGTAATATTTTTTTAAATATATTTTTAATTGATTTTTTTACAGAGAGGAAGGGAGAGGGATAGAGAGTTAGAAACATCAGTGAGAGAGAAACAAGGATCAGCTGCCTCCTGCACACTCCCCACTGGATATGTGCCCGCAACCGAGGCACATGCCCTTGGCCGGAATTGAACCCCGGACCCTTGAGTCTGCAGGCCAACATTCTATCCACTGAGCCAAACCGATCAGGGCTATAGTAATATTTTAAGGAAAAAATTATACGTGTGTGTGTGTGTGTGTGTGTGTGTGTATTACTTTTAATGGCTTTGTCACAATCCCTATATGGGTCCTTTTAAATTTGGTAATGTATCCTTTTCTAAAACTGTTCTTTAATGTAGACTTTTGTGGAAAATCAGTATACCCATTTTCTTATTTATTTTTGAGCAATTGAGTTGCTTTTAAAATCCACACAACACATTTTATTAGGGTAGGTTGCAGCATTTAACTATCTTATATTTCTGAGTACATTTTTGGTTCATACACATGCAGCAGAGAAAATTAATGGTATGAAATCTATATATATAAAGGCCAAGTGACCAGAACGCCAGAATGACCAGAACAACCGGTTGCTATGATACGCATTTTGGCCAGCCAACAGGCCGGATGGGGGGTGGCCCCTCCCCTAGGCCAGCCCCAGCTGGCCATCCTACTGTGGCCCCATTTCCTGGCCAGCCTGGCCCTCCAATTGGACTCCATACCCAGATCAGGGGCACCTCCTCACGGCCGGCCCGGTCCCCGATCTGCCCCCCCCAATCCTGATTGGGGGTGAGGCCAGCCTGCCAACCTCCCATGGCCCCCTCCCCCCAGCAGATCCCACCCTGATCTGGCCCCGATAATGGGTGCGGCTGGCCAGCCAACCTCCCACATCCCCTACTCCCCACTGGCCCCGCCAATCAGCCCCCATTGGAGCAGGCTGGGCCGGCTGGACCCCACCTGTGCATGAATTCCTGCACTGGGCCTCTAGTTGTATAATAATACCATTTATTAGAGTGAATGCAAATGTGCATCCATGAATATTTTTCAAAATAATGTCTTGCTTTAAAATATACCTACCCTGAAAATTGAGATGAGGACACTTTAAAATATAAAAATTGAAAATAAGCACTTCAGATAACCAGAATTGCTCTCCTAATCTAGACTAGTATCTACTCTGACACATTTGGATGCTTGGTCATTTCATGTTATATTATTATTAAATTTTAACTACTTTTTAGAGAGATTAAATATAATTTGGGAAGGATTGAGGAACCTTTAGTTATATTAGGATGTCAGTCAAGTCAAGGATATGATAAGCCAGCTATATCTACATAAATAGTTTTACATATTTGGTGTACATTAATTTATGCAATAAAATTTTATAGTTCTTAAAAGAATTACAACAACTTTTATGTCTTTGCATCATTTTAACTTTATATTTCTCTAGTTATGTTCATCAATGAGAGTGGTTTGAGAAATATTCCAGTTCACCTCAACACACTGAACTGCTACCTGCTAGGTTTTATTTCAAACATGAAGGAAGCAAAATAAAAAACCTGGGTTCAAAAATCCTGTAGTAACAGATTAATAATTAATAAATTGAGTGATATATGTCAAAACAGGTTTCTACAGATATAGTAGATACATAAGAGAATGGTAATCAAATACATATAGAGAAGTTGGAAAAGCTTTCTGTGTATTTAATTTGCTACATAACTGTTATCTTAATTATTACACTCGCTTGGATCAAATAGAGATAATATATCTAGACAGTGATTAAGAAAATATTTAACTTTAGACCAAAATGTGGAAATAACATTCAGTGTCATATACCTGCCTATCTGAGCTCTCCACTTAGCTATCTTCTTTGGCATCTCAAATCTAATGTTTAAACCTTTTTTTAAAAGTTTATACTTATTTTTGAAAGTATTACAGATGCCCCCTTTTTTGGTTCCCATTGTTGCCCTTCACCTTGCACCAACCACTCGCAGACCTTCACCACCAGATTGTCCATATCCACGGGTTATGCATATACGGATACAAGTTCTTTGGTTAATCTCTTTCCTCCTACCTACCCACCCCTGCCTTCCTCTGATATTTGACAGTCTATGTGTCTGGATCTATTTTGTTCAAGTTTATTTTGTTCATTAGATTCTACATATGAGTGAGATCATGTGATATTTGTCTTTCTCTGACTGACTTCTTTCGCTTAGCATATTACTCTCCTGGTCCCTCCATGTTGTCTCAAAGGGTAAGAGATCCTTCTTTTTTACAGCTGCATAGTATCGCATGATGTAAATGCACCACAATTTTTTTATCCACTCATCTACTGATAGGTACTTGGGCTGTTTCCAGGAAATTGTGTTTCCAGCACAATTGTAAATTGTGCTGATATGAACATAGGAATGCATATGTTCTTTCTGATTGGTGTTTCGGCTTTCTTAGGATTAACTCGCAGAAATGGGATCACTGGGTCAAATGACGGTTTCTTACACCTAATAGCCCACTCCCAAATCTGTTCCTATATGGCCTTCTAAACTTGGTAAATGAGTTTGTGTAGGACAGGCCAAGGACCTCAATATCTTTGAAAGTGTGTTATCTCCCACGAATATTCTTGCCCTGGATACCCACAGCTCTTTCACTCATGGTCTTCACCTGAAGACTCCCCTAGCCCGCTTTCTCAAAGGGTTGTTTTTGTTTTGCTTACCTCTGTTTTCTATTTTTAAATTGTCATTTATTTCATTACCTATTATTTCTACTTTGGAAAATAGTCATAATATGCCAGCTTCATTAATTTGCATAAGACTATGGTTTTATAAAATAAAATAAAAATAAGCCAAATTAGATTTTAAAAGCTGAACAAGTAATAAAACTCTCCTCTGTAGAACTATTCAAAATGCTATTAAATAAATCTTTTGCAATCGTATATCATGTGCAATTCTATTTTTTGTAAAGAATTATGTTAATGAATCAATGCATTTGGACAATCACCTTACATTAATTAAACTGCTTTTGGGTAATTTAACTCTCAGTGAATTATAGATATATTGATTATTTAAACTGTAAAAAGGGAATATCACTTTGCAAAATTTGGTCTCATTACTGTAATTTCAGTTGGGTAATTGTAGAGATAATATTCGTGGAATTTATGAACTCTTTCATGAAATGTTACTGCCCATCTGCTCACTGAAATGGAAAAGTTATGTGACTTTTTAGGCCTCAGTTATCTCACATATAGCATAAAAGTAATAACAGTTTTTTCAAGATGACATTAGATGATGCTTGTGACATTCTATTTTACTTTAGTGCTATATTGAGTTTCAACAAATGCATATTTACTGGATGGCTAAGATTCAAGTTAGACATTTTTTCATATACATATATATGAAAACAAATATTTTTTAAAAAGTTTATACGCACTTTGAGTCATTATTAATTTCAATGGGTTAAATCTCAAAACAAAGAAATCAATTGAACTATCAGAATAAATGTATATATATATATATATAGTTTTTTGCAAGATTCATGTTATTGTTTGTTATACATTCCATCAGACTCAAAAGGTACAAATAACACATATGTTTCAAAGAGATAATATGGTGTTTATAGTATATTGATCTAAGACAACTTAAGGGAAGCAGTTATTGGCAAGGTAACTTCTAAAGATTTCATTGATTTTCTAAATTTTATGGCATAAGGCATAAATTAATTTTAACTGGTGCACTTATATTAATAAGTAAAGGAAACATAGAAAAAAGTACCAATTTTGCCTCAATGAATATTTTTGTTGTTTTTTAATAGTTTAATGAGATCCGGTCTAAACAGTAATTGAATTAAGAAAGAAATTGCATGAATTGTCAGAAAGTTTCTCTTTTTTTAACTACTTGACATTTATTTAGCAATGCTCATGAACCTCTCATTGCATGCCAGGTTCTGTCTTAGATCCCAGGAACACAGGTGAACAAAGGAACATTAGTCCCGCCTGCATGAGATTTAAACTTTGCGGGTACACACAATCAAATACAGTATTAAAAATATGATATAGGAACCTCTCTTGATTTTCTGATGTGTATTAGAACATCATATTTTCTGTCAGCCTTTTGTAAAGGATGTTGAGTAATTTGGCTAGTGTAAGAAATAAAAATGATATGGGCCAGTGATTTTACTTTCGTATGTTGATCATGGATAGTTGATGATTTGGGAACTATATACCTCAACTTTGCTCATGGCTTGTATCTTTATGACAACATGAGGGGAAACATTGTAAGCACATGGGATGCTTTGTTTTGCTTTTTGATGCATATGCAGTGACCATAAATATTGTGTAAAGGGCACAAGCTAAGTCTTAAGTGAAAGCATAATAGTACCTCAGTCCCAACATCCAGACAAGTCTATGGATCATATTCTACTTCTGCCATGTCTGTTCCAGTCTCCAATTTTTGCACTATATCTCTCTAAAACATCACTAGCAGCCATATGTGACATATATTTCTCTCTTTTTTTGCTATACTGAAGTACTAATCATTATTTATAGCAATTAATTTCTCAAGACCCCAAGGGTAGTAAATTCAATTAGTCTCACACACCAGCAGTGCAGACTTGCCATCTAGTGATGACAGAAGGTAACTATGGATTTCAAAAAACACTACAAATATTTATGAAGCACTTACGCTGACACATTGGCAAAGATACAAAGATTAATAACATATTGAATTTGGGCCAAAGAGCTCAAAATATAGTGAGAGAGACAAGACACAAAACAACTAATTTTATAGCAAAACATTTTTTAAAGGAAGAAAGAATTGCTTATTATATATGCTGAGAGATCACAGTTTAAAGAATGAATTCTGACAGATCATGGAGGGATTGACTATAAAAGGTAGAATTTGAACTGGCTTCTTAGAAGAATAGTAAGGTTTTAATGGTCAGGATACTGGGGAGCAGGTTTATTTGTTAACCAGAAATATACATTGGAATGAAAGACATAAATTTGGGGGAAATTCTATGGCTGATATATTGGGTATAGGGAAGAGGATCGATTCATAGGGGAAGAACCCTTCACATCCCTTTTTTCATTGGGGTCTGGGTTAGTCTACTAATTGACATCTACCAGGAATTCAGTTAATATTTGTTTAAATATTAATTACTAGTAATTAATGAAGGGTAATTAGGGAATGTGATCATAGAAAATCTTGGAAACTATACATAGGAATATTTAAAAGTTTTATTAAATCTACAAGGAATTGGGTATGCTATGAAATATTTTTGAGACCCTGTGACATTCACTACAATTTGCATATTCAATGCTCAGTTACTATTTCCTCCTTAATAATAGCTCAGTGTTTTTTTTTTTTTTTCTGAGCAGTACATTTATGGAGTGACATTTCTGTACCTCCTTTCCATCTGAGGATAGTCAAATGACAAATTTCTGTCGATGAGATAAATGCAGAAGTCTCTGGATGGTGCTTTCAGGAGGACCTTTAAAGAAAACCTACAGGGACACTTGGCCCTTGGCATACTGATTACGGTTGGAACTCCCGAAGCCCCGTTGTAAACATGGCGCGTTATATTACTCTCTGGAAATGATAGAGCAGAACATTAAAATGAAACCAGATTCCTGATTATGTCAGGGCGCTATCCTAGCAGCCCTGGACTGATTCACTCTAAAACCCATATTTACATGAGAAAAATAAAACTGTAATTGCTTAAGCCATTTGTTCCCAGATTTCTCTTGTTTGGAGCCAAACAATTCTAAAATTATGCAGACACGGAGGAAAATTACCTAACTCAGTCAGTACCATGGTGGGTGACAAAGAATGGGTTGACCTCTGGAGATGTTTGGAACAAGAAGCTAGCTGATATTATATTGTCACTAAGTTTATTAACACTTTGCCATAATTGAAACAATTTCCCCATCACTCTCCAAAGCAAAGCACTGCTCATAGCCCAAGTAAAATGTCGCTCTGATGCCTGTGTCTAACCTCTGTTCAGAATCAATCCCTTTTTCCTGTTCTCACTGTGCCAATATTACTATTGCTTTTCCAACTCCAAGCTCCCTTCATCAGTCAACAGAACCTCATATATTTTTTTTTGTTTTCTTTTCCCTAGAAAGCAAAATTATTTTGCCCTGGCAGTGTGCCCAGGTTGATCAAAACCAATAATAGCTATCCTGTTATGGTTTTCTGATTTGAATGATATTTATTTTCACTGATTTCTGTGCAGCTAGGGGTATTCATGCCACCCAGTTCTTGAAAAGTTACAAAATAAGGGAAAAAACAACAAAACCAAAAACAATAAAAAAAATCAGAGAGGCACATGCTTCCTAGAAGTGTTTTATTTAGAGTAGGATAAAGCCGTTGTAGAACATAAACTTGCCTTTTCACCCTCTTGCTTGCACTTTTAATTTTCCATTACTACCCTCCCTCATTTCCCTCAGGTTATCACTATACTGTTGTCTGTATCTATGAGTTTTAATTTTTATATCTCACATAAGAGTGAAGTCATATGTTTCTTAGCTTTTCTGACTGATTTCACTTAGCATAATGTTCTCAAGGTCCATCCATGTTGTCGCAAATGACAGAATTTCATCTTTTCTTATGGCTGAGTGGTCTTCCTTTGTGTGTATGTTCCACATCTTTTTTGATCCAATCATCTGTGGAAGGACACCTTAGGTTGTTTCCATGTTTTGACCATCAATAATGCTGCAGTGTACATAGGGGTGCATAGGTCTTTGTGAATACATTTTTTAAAATTTTGGGAATAGATACCCAGAAGAGGGATTGTTGGGTATGTAAATCTGTTCTTAATTTCATGAGGAACTTCCATGCTGTTTTCCATAGTGGTTGTACCAGTTTATATTTCCACCAGCTGTGAATGAGGGTTTAGTTTTCTCCACCACCTCTCCAGTACTTGCTATTAATTGTCTCACTGACCACAGCCATTCCAACAGGTGTGAGTTGGTGTCTCATTGTAATTTTGATTTGTATTTCCCTAGTAGCTAGTGAAGTTGGGCATTTTTTCATGTATCCGTTGGCCATTTGTATGTCTTCTTGGGAAAAGTGTGTGTTAGGTCCTCTGCCCATTTTTTAATGGGATTGTTTATATTTTGGTCTTGAATTGTATTTGTATGAGTTCTTCATATATTTTGGATATTAACCCCTTGCGGGTACTGTTGTTTGCAAATATCATCTCCCATTTGTTTGGTTGCCTTTCTGTTTTGTTGGTGGTAGTTACTTCTAAATTTAAATGAACTCCTAGTGCTTGGAACTACAACATTAATCCTAAAACCAGTAGGCAATAAACATAAGCATGAAATGTCAGCATGCACTGATGGGAAAATTCTTTGTCATTTTTGGTCATCATCAGTTTCTGTACTTCATGTCTTATGTCAAATTATGCCGCCGATTTTCTAAAATTTCTGACCAAAACAGAAAGCAAACTTTTTTTTTTTCTGTGCACTAGTTGCGTTCTATAATTCATCATCTAATATTCACAAACATTGTATTACTACATACAAAGAAATAGAGGCTAAGAACATCAAAGTAATATGTCTGAAGTTGCACAGCTCAGAACAAGATACATACTTAAGTGGCACAGTTGGTTTCATTTAAGTGAAGATACCCCTGCATAGTACCTAACCCCACTCATAAAAAGAATAGTTGACATTTCTTCCTTTAACTTGTGACTTTAGAAATAAATTATCAGTGACTCTCATTAGTGGAAATAGATATTTCATTTAGTGATAATTCTAACGAATGATCCAAGCTGATCATTTGTCTGTTTAAATTGCTAATTTTGACTTTTGTTGTTAGAAACAGAGTTAAATTGATCAGGTGGAAGATTTCTTTAAGCATTCTTAATTTGATAGGTGACACACTGTTTTAGCTTCTCTCTTCACACCAAACATGGTTTTTTTATGAAGAAATTATGTAAATAGGAGAGTGAAAATTGGATTTGTTGCTTTTCACACAGACTGTTTTATTGAATTCACAGACTTTTTAGCAGACTATCACAATAGCACTTACGTAATTCGCAAAAGATACAAATTCATAAATAATTAATAGAGAAATATTCTTATTGAATTGTTTCCTGATTATTGATGAGTTTCCATTGTTATAATTTTACTGGAATATGACTTTGCAGAAACAACATTGACTTAGATTGTTTTCTAGAATACACTTTATTTGATTCATTTAAAACATAGTAAAAAAAAAAAAAGAAAGATATCTGGAGTCTGAACAAATCTGCTGATGTTTAATGAATTGAGTTTTCCTAATGCAGCGGTTTTCAACCTGTGGGTCACGACCTTTTTGGGGGTCGAATGACCCTTTCACAGGGGTCGCTTAAGACCATCAGAAAACCCATATATAATTACATACTGTTTTTGTGATTAATCACTATGTTTTAATTATGTTCAATTTGTAACCATGAAAATACATCCTGCATATCAGATATTTACATTTTGATTCATAACAGCAGCAAAATGACAGTTATGAAGTAGCAACGAAAATAATTTTATGGTTGGGGGTCACCACAACATGAGGAACTGAATTAAAGGGTCGTGGCATTAGGAAGGTTGAGAACCGCTGTCCTAAGGAGATAGGCTTGTCATTTACTAGAATAACATCCTTTGAGCACCTGTGGCTGTTTTCTCCAATTATTTGAATAATTAACCTTTTAAATTTTTTTATATTATCTATTTATCAAATAAAATACAATAAAGTGAATTGGCAATTTCTTTAGAATCTCCATTTAATAGATTTTGACCAGTATCATGGCTTATCTATGTATTTCCATTACTTATATATAGACTCGTAAGTATTTCTTATTTGGTTAAAAACTAAAACTTACCTTCTCACTGACATTTAAGATTGTCATAATATTTAGAAAATAATAGAAGTTTCAGGTTTTAATAGCCTGCTTTGGAATTACTAGACATGATAGACACTAAAAACTTGTGGGATTTATTTATTTCCTGATTTGAATAGAACATTTAACCTCCACCTGTATTTGGTTCCCTAAAGAGATTGTCTTGAGTGTACACTTCCTTTTGTGTAAACAAGTAGTAATTCATTGTTAGTATCTTTTGGTTGGAGGTAAAAAAAATGCAAATATGCAAAACTAGTTAAAAATTGAACCTTAGCTTGTTGAAAGTTTATTGTATTTTCATGTTATACATTAGATTTTTTAAAAAATTCAATTTACTTCTCAGATTCACATGCATAATATAAAATTATATTTAGATAATATACTTGCAACTGAAGAATAATAAGTTCAGAAGTGCCTGTAAACTTATTGAAAGAAAAATTTTAAATATATAAAATAACTGAGTCAAATTAATATAATAAATTAAGAATAAACTGTAATATTTGTGAACATTTAGTTAATTAGAGCTACATTATTAGAACTTTATTTATCATATGACTATATAGTGTAATTCTGGTCTGCACAGTAACATATTTGTAATGTACTTAAATTAATTGGAAAATTAATTTGAGAAACTAAATATCTCCCATAATTATTAAAATTTATGAAACTATAAACAGCAAGTAAATACTTATAATTTTATTTATAAATTAAAAGTAAAATAATAAATATGAAATAATCATCATTTATCTCAGACATTGATTATGCAGTGCAAGTTGGATATGACTGACATTGTATTTGTGTGTGGGTTTGTGTGTATATGTGAAAATAAGTATATTACTTGGCTGGCACACATGCCATATATGCACATTAATTTGTATATTAACAGAGAGATTAGGAAGATCTCTCTTGATAGAAATGTGTGTGTGTGTGCATGTGCACATGTGTGAGTATGTGTATTTGTTTACATATCTAGGGAGATGTAAACAGTTTCTGTTCCTTTGCAAAAGTCATATAGGGAACAAAACCTGTCCTAGTTAATTGAATTCAAATAATGTTTCTTTTTTATAAGTCAAAACACATAAATAAGTTGGAACACGTAAAAGCAATTCTTAAAATGATTTTGTTTGTATAATTGATTTAATGAATATGTGTTGGCACTAGAATGAAATTTACTGCAGCATACAACTTAACAGTGGTTAATGGGATTGTAAATCCAATAGTTGTTGTGCCTTTCACATCTTGTTAAGCCATTAATAAGGATTTATAAAACATACTTGAAAGTTAAGCTTTCTTTGTTTGTTTATAGAGCCTGCCATTCTGAAAACAATAAAGGATTCATTCAATAAATTCACTAAGTAAGCAATATTTCAGAGACAAATTATTTTATAATTATTAGTATAATTATATACTGAGTAATATTACAATTCAGGAAGGTTAAATTTATTATTTCATGTATTTTGGTAGCATATTAATTATTGTAGTTAACTTGGCTATTAATTAGTTGGTTTTACTTTAGAGACCCTCATGTATACTATTGTATTTCCCAGAGCGGAGAAGAAAGGGAGGAAAGTAACATTCAAATGAACATTTATTTTGGTCCCAGTTAGGATATTTTGGGGTAAATTGAAAAATCAAACTCAAAGTAGAGATTAATTCTCTCTTATAACAAGAAATTGGAGGGAAGAGACGTCACAGTTGTTTGATTTCATGGCTCAGTGATGTTACAGAACCCAGGACTTTGCATTTTTCCTCTTAGTTCATTGTTTCCCATCTTCAGTGTTAGCTTCATTCTCAGATCAATAAAAGAGGTCACATCTAGAAATGATAACATCTCTTTACAGTGAGGCAGCTTTCCTCAGGAAATAATATACCATCCTTCCTCTCACATTGGCCAGATTTGGGTTTGTCCCTCCCTGAAGATATCATTGAAAATGGAAATAAGATCAACCAAAGGACTTGTATGCATGCATATAAGCCTAACCAATGGACATAAGACACTGGGGAATAGGGGAGGCTAGGGGACTGTCTAGGGCGGGGAAAAAAATGGACACATACGTAATACCCTTTGTAATAAAAAATAAAATTTGAAAAAAAAATCAAAAAAGAAAATGGAAATAGATTTTCCATGTTTTTGACCATCATCTTGTGTGAGATGGTGGTTGAGGAGTAAACATTAATATTCAGCATAATTCATGCTTAAACTTTTACCATATGAATAACATGTTGAATGTTTAATATATGGACAGTCAGTCCATTTATTTTAATATTTTAGAGTTTATTTCTTAAATCAACTTTGGAAATAAAAAACAATGATTGCTGAACCATAATTTTTGGTCCCCTGATATAGGTATAGTTTAAAAATTGGAGTTTTATTTCTTTTTTTCTTTTTTTCCTCAAGACTCCGAACCTAAAAATGGAGTTCAGGTACAGAGCCAAAATGATGATGAAGGTACACCGCAGGGCGTTGTGGATGAGCTGAATGACATGGTGGTGCATAGGAGACTTTTCTAGACTTCCTTTTGTTTTACATCATTTATTTTAAAAGATCATACATTTATATGGTCATGGCACAATGAAAAGTTGCCTAAGCTCAGAAAGCGGACATACAATTTTGATACGCCTGCCATATTTTCAGGAGTCACGATTTATTTTTTTCCTTTGGATTTGTGCACCTTATATTGTAGTAAGGGCAATATGCAAGCCCTAGGTCTATTTGAAGAATATATTTCATTGAGCTACATCTTCATTTAGTTTCATAATTTTATTGAAGTATTCTAAAAGAAGCAGTGTTAGAAAACTTGTTTGGAAAACAACATCTACCATATTTTTCTAAAACCCCAGTGAAATCTTTATTTTAAACTTAATTGGCTTGAAAGGCTTTTCTATCCCGAAGGAGCAATATGTTTTGTTGTTTTTTTGTATTAACTGGGAAACATGTGAGAGGTATATAGGTGTTTTTGTTTTTGTTGTTAGAAGTTCACTTCCAGATTTAAGCAGGAATCAAAAATATTTCAAAAAATACTAAATTTTATGAAATATACTTGATGCTATTTTTATCTCGGTGTGAACATTCTACTGAGCCATGGTGTAGCCTCTCTGGTCCAGGAATTTCTAAAAGTATTTTGTTAGATTTGATAGTTTCTACAAACAGACTCAATTTAATATTAAAAGGCAAGAGGTAGTTCAACAGACATATATAAGAAAACATCTGTTACGCTATATAGATTAAGTAGAAAATGGTGGTTCCCAAGGCAGTTGTAAAAAAGTAGCAGTTACACAATTCTTTGCTATTGTTATTAGTGGCTAATTAGACCAGTACTTACAGTAATCTAGCCTGTGGCTATATCCACAGAACTTATCATTTTATTAAAATTGAATTTTAGTTGCTGTGATAATCGGGAGTCAACTACTTCTGTAATCAGGAACTCATAACCCCATATGCGGGAAAACTAAGATAAGAATTTTTATTGCTCTCCGACTAGTGATTCATTGTCCAGTAAGCACAGTGATGGATGGGGTTTTGTGAGTGAGAATTTGTGTGTTAATTCACTTTATAATTTATACAAGGTAAATAAATACCTCTATATCCTATCTAGATCCAGTATAGCTTCACTATAATTCTTTAATAAGAGTCTCCATAATCTCCCATATTATATTTTAATATGATGAGGTGATGCTTGAATATTAGCAACCATATATAATATCCACAACATGGATAATAAAAATGTATCTGATGAAAAGGCTTATTTTTATAAATCTCTTCTTATCTAGAATATATTTTTTACAGAACTTAATCTATAAGTCATGGCTAGAGATTCTGACTAAATCATAACCAATTTCAATAAGAAAAATGAAAGATAAATGATGTATGGCGTTAATGAAATGCCATGGACAGCAAAGATAGAATGGCATGAGTAAACAAAAAATATAAAGGCAAAGTTGAGTAAAATACATTAAACTAGTTCAACTATTATTACATAAGGAAAAGCAAGAGATTAGTGGAAGTTGAAGAAAAGATGAAAGCTTGGGTAGAGCATCTGTAGTTTTTCTGGACACTATGTGGAATATTAGAGGCACTGCATTCATGTGAACACCTTAGTGGGTTCTAAATAAGTTGACATGGCTTTAATTTGAGCATTTGCTCTTATGAGCTTTGTGCCTTTGTGGATATTGCTGAAGCTCCTTGAACCTCACACCCTCACCTGTAACATCATGTTTCTTTCTGTGCTTCCTTGCACAGCTCATGTAAGGGTCAACTAATAGAGAGCTTTGTGAACTAAAAATTTATATCTCTGAGTTTTGTTCTTTAGAGGCTAACGATTAAAGACTCAGAGTTGTATCTCAGGTTTCACAGACAAAGCTTAGCTGTTGATAGCAGACCACAGACTATTTGTTCTGTTCTTGTTTTAGAAAACTTTTTATATTTTGAAAACATTGTATGTGGTAATACTTATGGCTAGCCTTCAGAGCGTATGTTTAGTATTATATATTTCCACATACACTCTTATATGTAATTTGTTAGCTAACTCATTAGGAAATATAAGGAATGAACTAAAGAAAAACAAGAACAGAGAATATAATATGTGGTAAAATCTATGTACCATTAATAAGGAAAATAAGGACCTTTTTCAAGTATTTGATCCACCTAAGGAAGAAAAAAAAAGAGTTTGGGTACCACTGTCTCTAGCACTGGCACCCTAATTGCATTGATGGCCCAAGATAAGACATTGGTAAGGAGCAGAGAGAGAGAGGGAGAGAAGAGATGTTTGCAGACAGATAAGTATATTCATGGTTTTTATATAAAGATTGATTTTTGGTTGCTTTAACAGTGTAAAAAATCATCTTCTGATGTCTGAATTGTTATATACAATCCTCACCTCAAAGATAATATACAAAACTAAGATAATATAATATGCAAAGACATGAATCTAACTTGCCCAGGTATACAAATAAATATACATCATCTAAACATTTAGGTTAAGTAATTGCATAAGTTTTCAAAAAGATAAGCTTAAAAATGATACTGAGAATTACTCATAAAGGGAATATTTTGTATTTGGAATAAATAATAAATTATTTTTATTTTCCAAGTAATACTAACATTTTATAACATTTATTATATACCAAACATTGTCCTATATGTTATAGAATATTAAGTCAATTCTCTCAACAATTATATATATATTTTTATTAAAAAAATATATTTTATTGATTTTTTACAGAGAGGAAGGGAGAGAGATAGAGAGATAGAAACATTGATGAGAGAGAAACATCAATCAGCTGCTTCTTGCACATCTCCTACTGGTGATGTGCCCGCAACCCAGGTACATGCCCTTGACCGGAATCGAACCTGCGACCTTTCAGTCCGCAGGCCAACGCTCTAGCCACTGAGCCAAGCCGGTTTCGGCTCTCAACAATTATATTAAGTAGATTCTAGTATAATTCTTATTTTATAGATGAAACAAATAAGGGAGCTTTATATTTCCCAAGGTCACGCATATACACTGAGTGGCCAGATCATTATGACCACCTGACGTTTGTAGGCAAATTAGCTATAATTTCACACTGAAGTTGCTAGAGGGCCAGATCATTATAAATGTCTGAATAGCACAACATACCTAAATATTGTTGCTTATCAAGTTCATCCTATCATGTTGATGGCGTATCCCGATGGAGATGGCTTCTTCCAACAAGACAATGCGCCGTGCTCGTATCGTGCAGGACTGGTTTCAAAAACATGAGGGAGACTTTACCTTGCTTAGGTGGCCCCCACCATCACCAGATCTCAATACAACTGAGGATTTGTGGGACAAAGTTACAAGAGCCATCAGGCAGCTGGTTCCACAGCCATCAAATCTCACAGAACTGGACAGTGCTATTCATCAGGCATGGTGTCAGATTCCTCGCGTCACCTTTCAACATCTCGTGGAGTCAATGCCAAGAAGAATCGCCGCAGTATTGAAGGCAGAAGGTGGTCACAAAGTACTGATCGGGTGGTCATAATCTGGCCACTCAGTGTATATAAAAGGCAGAGTTATACACCCCAAAGAAAATCCTCTACTTGTTAAACACTTGCTTCTCATTTCCCGTGCCCCTCTCTCCCTAGTAACACCTAACATGGATTTACCTACAGCAAGAAACTTAATATAAAACTTTAAGGCTAAAAATTTATGTTGAAACTATTGTGCATATAAGACTCTCTTATTGGGAAGAATTATGAAATAAAAATTAAAGAAGATCACTTGGAGAATAACACAAAGAATTGCAGAAAAGTTTAAAAGGAAAATCAAGTGAAAGAGTTGAAAGATAATCAATACATGTGCAATGTTTAATACCTAAATATAGGCAGATGGCATTTAGAAAAAAAATCTGACTAAGGAAAAAATAAACCCAAACATTAAACATAAGCCATGGTATATAGGGAGAAACCAGATATCCTATATAATAAAAGGCTGATATGCCAATCGACCAAACGGCAGAACAACTGGTTGCTATGAGCTGCACTGACCACCAGGGGGCAGATGCTCAATGCTGGAGCTGCCCCCTGGTAGTCAGTGGTCTCCCACAGGGGAGTGCCTCTCAGACAGAAGTCGGGCTCACAGCTGGCTAGCTCAGCGGTGGTTGTGGGAGCCTCTCCTGCCTCCACAGCAGCGTTAAGGATGTTCAGGGAGCGGGCCTAAGCTGTCAGTTGGACATACCCCGAAGGCTCCTGGCCTGCGAGAGGGTGCAGGCCGGGCTGAGGGACACCCCCCAGTGCATGAATTTTGTACACCAGGCCTCTAGTGTTAAATAATAGACAACAGTAAATCAAATCTAATTAAGCATGGCTATAGTATTTCTTATTCATTTTTAATTTTCTCACTGACAGTGTATTTCTCTTTACACTGGTCTTCAGGTCATGTCTGAACTTTGGAGATTTAGCCAAAACCAGCAGCAGGCTGTTATGACAGGTTGGTCTCCTAGTTTCCTAATCCATAAGGTGAGACTTTGGAAAAATCACTGTACTTCCTAAGGTCTTGGTTTCTTGATGTCTTTTACATAAAGTGTATTAACTTATCTATAAGGTTGCTTCTAGTTCTGTTTTATTGCGATGTCTTGGAATTAAAAAGCATGCTCTAGACCAGTGGTTCTCAACCTTCTGGCCCTTTAAATACAGTTCCTCATATTGTGACCCAACCATAAAATTAAGGATATAATAAATATCTTTGTTGCGAGAAGGTGAGACAGAAGAAAATCATGTTTAAAAAGTAAACATTGTGTGTGTTTATAATATGCATATATATAATTCTGGGCTGCAAAAAAGAAAAGAACGTTTTTGTTTTCTATTACACATGATTTATAAGCCATTAAGTAAGGTTGAGGAGATGCACATTCAATTTTATGTTTCTTCTTAATCCAAAGGAGGCTGCAAGCTCCCAGCAGCTGCTGCATTAGCATTTTCCAGGCACATATAAACCCTCCTTTAAAATTCTGTTTTCTCAGCGCTAAACAGTCAGTGATCATGATGTCATGGTGGCACCACCAAGCAAAAAATAAAAAATAAAAATAATGTCATGTCAATTTACAACCTTTAGCAAGGCATTTCTAAATTAAATGGAAAAATATGCTAATGTAATATTAAGGCTGTAACTTTAAAAATAGAAAAGTCAAGACCTACAGACGTTACGGTTTTCATTACCATTATTAACATGACTCTATCACATACCCTGTGTATATTAGTTTTGGTTTTCATTTTTTTCACCTACCTTGAAATCCAATGCATCATATATATCCAACTTAATTTAGCTTCTTTAGCTAAATTTTAGAATGTATTTCATAAGTTTTGCACTTTTTATTTACATTCTTAACTATTGAGAAATCATTTCATAGATACATATGCCATTTATGCCTAATTTACTAAAAATAAACAAGCAACATAATGTACTAGATCATAGGTAATACATAAAGTGTTGTCAGAATTTGTATGTACACAAGGATAAGTTTTTTCTCTACTAAAAAAGATTTAGTTGCCTAATTTACCTTTGTAGATTGCCTATATTCCTTTCTTAAATCTTGTCTGACTTTAGCACTGTCTAGTCTAATCAGTTAGCTCCTCCTCCATCACTGGTTACCTAGTCAGTTCTCAATGTCATGTGGCCCATATTCCAGTTTTGTCTTAACTGCCTATCCCCATCAAAACTAACCTGTTCTGTGTCCCTGTTTCTTTTGATTTATTAGGTAATGAATTCCTCAATTTGTTAAAGTAGAAATGGGACATAAAGTCACCTGATATGCTTAAAAATAATTAAGTTATCTATACTCTACTCAGCCCAATGGAATCAGAAGTTTTGGAGATGGTTTTCTTGACTACCCATTTTTTTTTAAAGCTGTTTGCATGATTCCAATGAATTTATTTTGCTAAGAAATATTTTGCTTGATGTTTCCAAGTTAAAGTTTTATTTTTACTATTAGTGTTATTATCACTAAAGTACTAATGATCACTAGTAACAATATATTGCCCCTTTTCAATTTATATTAGTTTTTAAAAAATATTTTCAGGATTTTAACCCCAGAGAAGGAATAATATGAGAATTTCATTTAGACCCAATGTAAAGTTACTTCAGAATTAACTTCAAAGGCTCGATTAATGTTCATGTGGCCAAGTGCTAATGAAATTCCTCAATCAAAGCAAGCAATTTCATTTTAAAAGCCTGAACCATAACTATTATATAAATTTATGCCAGCAAATATAGAAAGACATTTAGACGTATATCTGTACATCATTCATAGACAGAAGGCAGATATGGTGGGAAACTTGAGATAAAA
Organism: Myotis davidii; assembly: GCF_000327345.1. Taxonomy (NCBI): domain Eukaryota; kingdom Metazoa; phylum Chordata; class Mammalia; order Chiroptera; family Vespertilionidae; genus Myotis; species Myotis davidii. The sequence continues at coordinate 4,103,742 of NW_006299520.1, read as the reverse complement.
GTTCCAGTTCTGCCCTAGCTAGATTGGCTCAGTGGATAGAGCGTTGGCCTGCAGGCTGAAGGGTCCCGGGTTCGATTCAATCAAGGGTTCATGCCAGGTTGCAGGCTCCATCCCCCAGTAGGGGGCATGCAGGAGGCAGCCGATCAATAATTCCCTCTCATCATTGATGTTTCTATCTCTCTCCCTCTCCCTTCCTCCCTGAAATCAATAAAAAAATATTTTTAAAAAAGTTCCAGTTCTGCCACTGTGGCTAAAGTGATATTAGTTAAATCACTGAAAATCACTAAGATTTCGTTTCTTTAATGTAAAGATTTGTAACATATGATTTCCCTTTTTGTTTATAAAATTTGTTTAACTAAATGAGTTATTTTTCCCCTTCATTCAGAAAAAAATGCATCTCACCTTCTGATAAGAAAATTGTGCTTGATATTTTGTATTCAGGCTGTAGAATAACGAAACCAGCATTGAACTTGAGTCAGAAAGCCTTCCTTTGAGATATTAACATTTTTGAACCTTTTTTAAATATATCCATAAAAATTTACATCTTCCCAATTCGCACAAGTTAATTGTGCGAATTAAAACAAGTAAATTTTGTGAAGTAATTGAGTGGAGAATGAAATTATTAATTAAATAATCACACAGATGAATCTATAATTGCAAATAAGTAAAGTTCTAAAGAAAAGAAATTAAACATTGAACAGAAATTTGGCCTAACTGGGGGCCTACTTGAGAGAAGATCTGAAAAATCATGTACCAGTGAGATCTTGGCTTAATTATGAGCAATGAAGATTCCCATTGTAGCTTAAATGAGATTTCAGTATATTTTCCCTCAAATAAAATAACTCTGAAAGTAGCTAATCCAGAGCTTGTTTGGTAGTGCTTAGGTTTTCTACAACCTCTAATATCTGCACATTGAGGTTCTCCCCCACATGACCCAAATTGGTAGCTGGAACCAAGTCATCACAACTACATGCAGTCAACAATGGAAAAGGGGAAAAAGAAGACATTTCCCTTGCTTTAAGGAGATTTCCCTAGAAGTTACCACAGTATTCATAGTAGATCGTATTGGTCAGATTTTATTGCTGCAAGGAAGGCTGTTTGTTAAATATCAAACTTATGCTGTGAAATGTGGCAGTTACAAAGTTGAGTTTGGTTCATTGGGGAAGGTGGGAAGGAATACATAGAGGGCACTAACATTTGTGCTTTTTGTCAAAACAATTACAAGATAGTTTTATGAAAAAGGAAACATCATGTACAAAAGGTGAAAAGAGGAGTTGAAATCAGACTAATAAAAGCACATGATGAAGGAACTTTTTGGCCATGTTAAGAAAACTGGAAATCAGAGATGGAACATAGTCAAATTCCTATTATGAAAAGACACCGTGGTTGCTATTTGGAAAAAAAAATATATTTTATGCAACCATTAGCATATAAATGTGTTCTTAAGCTATTAAAGCAATACAGGCAAGAGATGCTGATAGCTCAAACCAGAATGATCCCAACTGAATTTTTCTTTAAGATGCTATTTTCGCCTTTGCAGGCTTGCATGCCCAGTGGGAGACGTGCAGGAGCCGGCTGATCGATGTTTCTCTCTCATCGAAGTTTCTGATTATCTCTCTCCCTTTCTCTCGGCTCTAAAATCAATAAAATATATTTTTTGAAAAAGATGCTATAAACAAGGTTAACCTATATAGGACTAATAATATTGAGTCTAAGGAAATAAGTGCAAAGGATGACATTTTTCATTTTTTAAATTATAGATTAGTTATATTACTGCTGAGAAACAGAATGTCATAAGATCATGTATTATTGAATTCAACAAGCTTTGTGTAATGTCCTTGATTTCTAAATGTGGGGTTCTTCATCTTCATCTCTTCCTAACCCTTCAGATTGATTCATTAGTTGAACAGACTATCTACCCTTTGAATATTCTTCATCAGTCACCTTGACTACACACAGAACAACCTAAGGTCCATCTTTCCTCTTGTTAGCACCAAACTAGAAGTTCAGAACCAGGATCTACTAATGGAAAGACCAACTTGCGGTGAAAGCATTATGTATGAAATAGCTTACACGCCATACAAATGTAGGTATTATTATGTAAATAATTTGTTATTAAAATACTTTCAATTCTGGTTATTAGAATATTAATTTTAATTATATGCTATTAGAGTATATATTAATTAATTATATTATTTACCAGGCATTACAACATTTTCCCTCTGATATATTGTTTGTGTGCATACCATTATGTTATATTTGGAAATTAACATTTCTGCCTTTAAATGTAGATATAGCTGTTAGTTCTAATTTATTAAAATCTTAGGAGTTACTCATAGTCTTGCAGCAAACTGTCCTTAAAGGGAGTCCCAATATATATAATAAATACATTGCAGTGGGAGGAAGGAGAATATACCACTGTGAAAACACAAAGAGAAGACACAGGCATAGGGATGTTCATAATTTAAGCCACAGTAGGAGCAGGAAAAATGTGAACCAGTCCTAGTCAGCTTTAGAATTCACTGTAGGGGAAGGAGGCAGGAGGTTGTTTTGGAAGTGTTAAAGAGGTAGTTGTATCTAATAAAAAACAACAGTCCTACCTAGGAAAATTTACTGGATAAGAGGCAGACCCTAGATATAGGGTCAGGATAATGCAAGAGTTCAGGCCCCGATTCATTAGGAACATAGAATAAAAAATACTTTCTCCTTTTTACCAGAGAATTTAGCAACCCAAAAGACCTCTTCACATAGATGGATTTGGCAGTCTACTGTTGCATAAAATGCAAGTATTCCAAGAGGTCAGATGCAGTATGAACATAGATTATATACGGCTCTTTCTCAACAATTCAAAATATTTTAGGGTAAGAGAGTGGGCCCTAGCAGAACTGCAGCTACTTAAACTCTTTAATGGCTTCAAATCTTTCTCAGAGTGAAAGCTGTCATAATAGTTTACACAGCTTGAGATGATCTTGGTTCTGAGTTCACTCTGATCCAGTCTTCTACTGTGTAGCTCTTTCTCATCAATAATGGACTTCCTGCTATAAATCAAACCTGGAACAAGTCAAGGACCAGGCCCAATTCCAATCTCATGGCATTGAAGCTTCCAGTCCTACTGCCTGGAACATCTACCACGAATGCTGCTTGGTGACTCACTTCTTCACTGATCTCCAGCTCTTCCCAGCACCCCCTTCCCAGTGAGAGCCAAAGACCTAACTTAAGGCAGCATGTTTACCACCCAGTACTTCCTGTCTCTTTCCTGCTTAATTTCCTTTTACGTTTGACCATCATCTGACTCTTTTAACATGCTGCTGTTTGTCTGTTTTCTGGGTCTTCCCACTCCATAAAGGCTATGAGTGTCAGGAAATAGAACAGTGCCTGGCACATGATAAACAATAAATATGTGTTGAATGAGTGAATAAATGAAGGAATCAACAAATTAATTTTTGAAGGTATTATTATTATTCCATCTAAAGTTGAGAAACAGGAAAAGCCAAAATGCAGGTTCTGTTTGTTTTCAAGGAAATCACCTTTATGTGCTTCTCTTCCAGTAGGGGCTATGTTTTCTCACATAAAAACTCAATGTTTAGTATGTGTAGGGTCTGTTAAAAGATTTAGAACAGAGTGTCAATATCAGTCTGGTGATCAAACTGAAGAGGTGGGCTGGCGAGTGAGGGCCTGCATGTCCAGAGCATGTAACCAAACTAGAGAGAAGGGGGGAAATACATAGATGGAGTGGAGCAAAAGTAGGTTTACAGTTGTGAGATGTGAAACACAGAGTTTATTCTTGTATTATTCTTTTTAAAAAAATATATTTTTATTGATTTCAGAGAGGAAGGGAGAGGGAGAGAGATAGAAACATCAATGATGAGGGAGAATCATTGATCAGCTGCCTTCTGCACGCCCCCTACTGTGGACTGAGCCCACAACCGGGGGCATGTGCTCTTGATCGAATTGAATCTGGGACCCTTCAGTCTGTAGGCTGATGCTGTATCCACTGAGCCAAACCGGCGAGGGCTGTATTATTCTTTATTAATTATTATATTGTTTTCCATATGAACAGTTGTAAAACTACTATTGCCCCCACCCTGTATATGAAAAGTTACCTTAGTGCCTATGTTATTAGGCTAGAACTAGTAATTCTAAGGCTTATTCTTCATGAAAAGACCAAAAGAAAATACAGAATGCTACGCAAGTAAAGGAGCTGAATTCAGCAAAGTAAAGCGACACATATTAAGTACAAAGGACAAAAGGATAAAGACATAAAAAATTAAAACTATTAATTGTTCAGGGACAACTGATGTAGATTGGCATCAGCAGGTAGTAGTAGACCCTTTAGAGAACTTCATGGAAAAAGAACAAGCTCTTAAATTGGAATGACTCATCAGCGTGAAAAAAAAAACAAAATATTTAAGCCCCTGTGATGTTTTAAACACTACCATGTAACCACTTAGGAAGTTAATAGGAGAGAAGAAAAGTATCGGATGAGAGAGACAAATTCTAGACTCATTCAGTAACTTAAAAAAACTAGCAAATCCAGAGACAGGAGAAATGAGTGGCAATTACCCAAATTGTACATATACCTAGAATTCTTCGGAAGGATTTATTTTCTGAAAAATTGTACACGTTGATTTTAGAGTACATTTTAGTTTGTCTCAATAATGTCTTTGAACTGTCATAATTTTAAAAATATTAAAAATAAGTACAGTGCGACATCGAGCAAATTTTATTCATCTGTACAATGAATGGGCCTTAATACTCAGTCTTTTAGTTGCAATATTGTATGTTTCTTAATGTAAATAAGAAGTTTAAACATCTGAAACATGTATTTTGGAGTAGAAAATCCACTCAGTAAATATGCATTTAATGCCAAAAATATGTCAGACACTGAAGCAAGCTGTGAAATTAGCTATATGGTTATAATTGACCCTTGAATAACACATGTTTGTAGAATTTTTCAGTAAATACTGTAAATGTATTTTCCTTATGAGTTTTCATTTTATTTTATTTTTAATCTTCACCAGAAGATATGATTTTTTAAACTAATTTTTAGAGACAGAAGGTAGAGAGAGAGGTAGAGAGAGAAACATCTATCAGTTGCCTCCCGTACTCACACTGACCAGGAATCAAACCAGCATCCTGGGTTTGTGCAGGGAGTTGAACCCACAACCTTTTGGTGTACTGGATGATGCTCAATTAGCTGAACCACCTGGCCAGGGCCCTTATGATTATCTTAATATTTTCTGTCCTCTAGCTTACTTTATTATAAGAACACTTATATATAACATATAAGATATATGTTAGTTGACCATTTATGTTATTGGTAACTTAGCCAATGAACATTAGGTTAAGTTTTGGAGGAGGCAAAAGTTATTTATATGCAAAAAATGAACACACATTATGCATTTTAAATTATTTACCTTCGTAGAAATATATTAAAAAGCATGTTTATTTTGATATAACATTAAATATATTGTACTTCAAATACAATTAAAATATAATTTTAATTACCTAATTTATATAGCTATTAGAGGCCTGATGCACGAAATTCATGCAAGAATAGGCTTTCCTTCCCCTGGCTGACAACACCGGCTTCCCTCTGGTGCCTGGGACCGGCCTGGCTTCCCTGTGGCTGCCAGTGGGCACCCGGGAACCGGGCTTCCCTCTCAGCCCCAGCTTCGTCCAGAAGGACATCCGGTTGAATTAGCATATTATGCTTTTATTATTATAGATGTTTTAAATAATATATATAATTTTACAGCTATCTTTATGTCACCCCTGCAACTCAAGATCATCTATAATCCATATACCAAAAGACTGTTTCAAAGGAAAATATGCAGTTTATTTTTTATTTATTTTAATTTATCTTTATTGTTAAAAATATGAGAGATGTCCCCTTTTTGTCACTCATTGATCCCCTCCACCCCACTTTCTCCACCCCCAGGCCTTCACCACACTATTGTCTGTGTCCATGGGTTATGCATTTATGCATACTATTTCTTTGGTTGATCTCTTCCCACCCACCCCCACCTTCCTTCTGAGATTCCTCAGTCTGTTCTATGCTTCTGCGTGTCTGGATCTATTTTGTTCATCAGTTTATTGTGTTCATTTGATTCCACATATGCGTGAGATCATGTGACACTTGTCTTTCTCTGACTGGCTTATTTTGCTTTGAGACAGCCACATCACAATCATTCCCACATTGCCTCAAGTTGCGTGCTGTTTAAATTGGATTTTATTCTCATGTTGCTACATTCCCTTTGAGACATAAGTACAGTTGACATTTTCCATAGTAATATTGCCAAGTGAGACTTGGTGAAGGTGGTAGTCTCTGTGAAAGTGTACATATATGCGTATGTATGTCCTTTAGTGTTGAGGCGTGAATCAGTGTAGATAGCACTCAAATCCTTAAAATATTGGAAAGGTAACCACTATCTGTATTCAATTATGGTTGTTATATTTGGTAACTATATTCAAAAGATTATAATCTCTTTGTAATAGGTCCTTGTACCTTATTGTTCACTAAAGGTGCCCTTACCTTTACTAGTAAGGAAAACATTTTTTATTAGTGAATACATACAATACTTTTTGAAGTGTTGGCACGTGGTTTCTTGTTATATTAATATTTTAATATTTTAGTACTGTGATTTTGAATGAGTGTCTTATATGGAAAAGAATATGTAGAATGTTAAATTCAAGTAAATGACTCATTTATTATTGTGTCACAAAGCAATTTGATAATGAAGAGCACTGAAGCACTGTTGAATTCTGTATCTCACTGTTATGTTCTACAGGAACCCTTTGTTCATAAAAATAATAGTTCCCAGTAGATATTTCCTTGGGAGATTAGCTAGCAAAGGGCCTTCACTCATAGGCATTTTGTTTTCAACAAAGACTCACTGTAAGATATAGATACAAATATAGCTACTCAAACCAAATAACATCTTAACAGGAACATAGCAATGCTGTGACATGTTGAGTCATGTATTTAGAGCATTCTCTGTTTTTATATTGTAGGGTGGCTAGATCCCCTTCATGACCTAAATGTAATCCAAGAATGTTGGACCCTGAAACAGGGGAAATTAGAGATCAAAGACATATGTTTGCCCTTTCATAGGTTTCAATTTTTAAAATGGGCTGCTCCTTTATTTAGCCATCAATCCAAGTGTTTGCCAATAAAGGTGCCACAGTTCGCCTCAGTATTACAATAGAGTGGTAACATGTTCTAAAATATAATCTCGACTTAGACTGAGCAGTTAAAAATTTAAAATTAGCATTTAAAGTACACTATTTATGCAATCAGAAAAACATATATAAAATGGTAGCAGGAAGTATTATATTCAGTCAACCTGTAGTAGTTTATTATATGTTTATGAACGTGTCTATCACAGGGCCTGACACAGAAGATAATCAAATGTTTCGTTGAATCAGTGGCTATTTAGTATCCTAATTAACCACTGTCCTTATGCAGTTGGGGTTATTATGTTGTTTGGTTACTATAGTCAATACATTATAATCTGTCTATAATGTATACCTGTGGCAGTGATTAAATCCACTCTGATATTTTTTATTAAAAAGAAGTTTGAAAAGAATACATGAAGTTTAATTCAGAAACGAAAAAAAAAAACTTGAAGTAATTCTATGAAAACTATTTCACAAACAGTAGAACTTGCTTCTCTAAGTGGTAATCCACTGAAGTGATTCTCACTAAGATCATAGTAACTATGCTCATTGCTTGGTACACTGATTTTTAAAAATTATCTTAGTCAAACCGCTGGTATATTTGTCACTATTAAACATCTGCTCCTGTCTCCTTAAAATTACCTTCTGTCTTTCATAGTATTACTTTCCTTGGTCTTCCTCTTATGTATTTCTTTCTAGCTTCTCTGCTAAATGTTCTTCTCTTAATTGATAAAAATTATTGTTCTCCAAAGTTGTTCTCAGTCCCCCCCCTCCCCCATGATATATCATTTGGCCTCTATTGTCCTAATTCTTCTATTGGTCTCAGCTACCACTATTAGATGAATAGTTCTGAGACTGGCTAGTCTAAACCAATTACATAAATACTAAGTGCAGATAGCTAATTATTTACTGGGTATTTTTGATTTTATATGAAATTCTTTGTCTATAATTAAGCCTAATAATATCCACTTTGTTATTCACATGTCTAATAAATGACAAAGACTTGCTAATTTTACTTATTTAATATCTCTTGAATCTGTCCACTCATCTTTATACTGATTGTCATTGCCTCCATTTATACCTTTCTTATGTATTCTTGGCTTATTAAAGTACCTCCTATTTATTTTTAATATTCATTGTTTTAAACTTACAAGTTCCTTCTCCCTTTTATTATTATAGTGAAATTTCTAAAAGGTAAAACTGTTATTTTTTACTCCCTGTCTAGAATTCATGGTAAATTTTTAATTATTCTCCTTAGATATAGGATGTATCCTTATTTGTTTTGTCTATTTTCTTCTATGTATTTTCTCCAGATATACTTTGCACATTATATTATATCTACACTTAACTACTTAAGGCCATTTGCAATTACTTAATGCATGATGTTTCATGTTTTTCTTAAACTCAATTATATGAAAACACCACAACTTATTTAGTAGTTATATTGTTTAACTATGAGGTACTAGTAAATAGGTAGATATTAGCTATGTTTGCTTTAATTTTTTCTGTTTTTTAAATTAAATATTTATTGTTCAGATGTCCAGTCTCTTCCCGCATACCCCACACCCCTTACCCACCCCAAGACTAGTCAGTCCACTCCCTTTCTATGCCCCTGATTCTATTATAATCACCAGTTCATTCTGTTCATCAGATTATTCACTTGATTTTCAGATTCACTTGTTGATAGATGTGTATTTGTTGTTCAAAATTTGTATCTTTACCTTTTTCTTCTTCTTCCTCTTCTTAAAGGATACCTTTCAGCATTTCATATAATACTGGTTTGGTGGTGATGAACTCCTTTAGCTTTTTCTTATCTGTGAAGCTCTTTATCTGGCCTTTCATTCTGAATGATAGCTTTGCTGGATAAAGTAATCTTGGTTGTAGGTTCTTGGCATTCATCAAAGTCAGTTTTAAAATTAGAAAAACAATATATAAATAGTATAACTAGATATGCTAGCATACTTAAATGTTTAATAAAATATATTTAAATTGCATTAGATACTAGAGTTACAAATTGTAATTACCTAATATTACTTTAGGAAAATTACCAAAAAGATGGAATAGCTGTCATTCAGAGTTGCAAATATCAGTATTTACATCATGCATTTCTTATACTATCCATGCTACAAATAAAATGCAAATTTATAAAGCTTCACTAAAATGTGCTTATTTAAATCTACCATATGGAAATACTATATTTAAAAAGAACATTCATTAGTTGGTATAAATACTGAGGACAGAATGGCAGATCTTTACTTACTGTTACATTTATTTTCTGGGGACTTTAGTTAAAAGTGATATTAAGTTACATCTGCTATAAACAGATGCACATATAACAGAGTCAAAATGCTAACTCCAATATAAATGACCATATCCATATGTTTCTGGCAGCGATTTCTTTTGTTGCTATATATTGTACATAATTATAAACTATGTGGTAAGACTTGAGAAATTCATTCAGAATCTGGTCATGAAGACTCAAAGACCAGTTCAAGTTTAAGTAAACTTACTGTTTTGTTTTTGTTTTTTTTTGGTTTGCTTGTTTGTTCTATGTACCTTATCAGGATGCAGCAGTACTCTCTGATCTGCCCTTTGCTTCCCACAGTTTCAGTTATCAGAGGTCAGCTGCAATCCAAATATATTAATTGGGAAATTCCAGAATAAATATTTCGTAAGAGTTAAACTGTGTGCCATTCTGAGTAGCATTCTCATGCCACCAGCTCTGTCTCATGGGAGGTGTGCATGATCGCTTCTTCATATGTGCGTCCTGCCTGTTAGCCTTGTAATAGCCACCATCTTGGTTACCAGGTTGACTGTGTGGGTATCGCTCTATTTGTGACAGGCAACCTGTATTTTACTTAATAATGGCCCCAAAGTGCAAGAACAGTGATGTTGGCAATTCAAGTAACCCTTATAATAGCTTAACAATAGGTCACAATGCCTATGTCATTCACCTCACTTCATACCATTATGTAGTTGTATCATCTTACATCATCATAAGAAAAATAGGGGGTGAGTTCAGCACAATAAGATATTTTGAGAGAGAGAAAGCGCATTCACATAACTTTTGTTATAATTGCCAATTTTATTAGGTGTTGATCTCTTACTCTGCCTAATTTAAACATTACACTTTATCTTAGTTATGTATATATCTTAGTTATGTATATATATATTTGCAGTTTCATTCGTTCACTTGGGGTTGGAATGTACCTCTGACAGATAAGTGGGGGAGTGTGGCTACTGAATAAGCATAAGCATAGTTGTATTAATAAATTATTCTTTTTCATCCATTTTGTCATCAATATGTTAAGGATTAATATACAAAGTCCTATCCCGCTGTAAACGTGAATATTAGAATAAAATGTGATTTTTAATATATAGCGAAGTTGAAAATAAAAGAGAGAGCCCTAAGAATCAAAAGTGAAAGTGAACACAGAGTAACAGCAGAAAGCAGAAGTTGAAACTGAAAGGCTTAGATAAGCATGAGAATTGTGCATTGCATATTCCCTAAGACTCAGGATCTAAAGCAGTGGTTCTCAACCTTCCTAATGCCGCGGCCGTTTAATACAGTTCCTCATGTTGTGGTGACTCCAATTTCATTGTTACAAACTGAACATAATTAAAGCATAGTGATTAATCACAAAAACAATATGTAATTATATATGTGTTTTCTGATGGTCTTAGGCGACCCCTGTGAAAGGGTCCTTTGACTCCCAAAGGGGTCGTGACCCACAGGTTGAGAACCGCGAAAGTGTACCTGGATGGTAATCAGGCTACCAGCACTATGTGCAGAAGGGAGCTACACTGGTCTCTGATAAGTCCAAAACTTAGGAAGTGTCGACTCATCTGTAAATATAGGACTAGAAACATTCTGCTTCCTAGTTTCAGAAAAACATCATGAAACATGCCTTTCATGTGAGCAGTAAATGACAAAAGAGCCATAATTGAAAAGTGGAAACCCAGGCTTATACTGTTGCACACATGTTGGGACTGTTCACACTGCACTAATGGTGCTGAAATTTTTAGATAAAATAAATGATATATGATATTGAAATGTTGCAACCTAGAAGGCCATACATAGGCAGTACAAGTGAAAATTCGAATGGAAAGAAAGCTCTCAGAGGAATTACATCAGAATCTAGTATATAGCATCAAACTATTAAGTGAAAATAATTTCCTGTATTTGATGATTTTATAGATAAAATATAGCATCCTTAAGAAAATAGTCTATTCTAAAAAATGATTTATAATGTATATGTTTTAGAATTAATTGAGAAAATGGTAGGAATAAAAGTGATATAGTAAGATTAAAACACTTTGGTAAAGGGAGAATAAATAACATTCGAAAAAAGATAATTTAGAAATAAAGTATTTTTGTAAATTAAACATATATTAGACATATTTAATACTAGTTTATTCTGAGCTAGAGAGATATTTATAAATTAGATATAGTTTGAGCAAATTATCTGATGCATAGGTAAAAAATTTTAAGATATAATATTAAATTTAAGAAACAAAGACAGTAAAATGAAAATATCCAAACAGTGTTCAATAAGACACCTAGAAGAGGTGAATTCAGTGAGATAATGGTAGTTAAATTTTAGGAGCATAGAGAGACATTAAACTGTAAAGATCAATAAAAAATATTAAAATTATGAAAGAGAAAATGCAGATTACCTACTAATAATTGCTTTAAGATATACAGCAAACACTTTTCAGTAACAAGAGAAACCAGAACACAATACAGTACCCTATTTTATAGGATAAATTCTAAAAACTGTGATTTCTGGGTGAAAGGCTATTCATAGTTTAATTATGTTTTCTCAAAATCTTAAATATTCACAATTCTAAATAGCAATATATAAAGGACTCTTTATACTAAATTCTTGATAAAAGTAGCTGCTCCTTTTTAGTTTTAACAAATTGACTTTTAGAAATTCTATTTTATTATGAATTGTATTTCCCAACTATCTAGGAAAGTCTGAAATATTTCTTCCATCTTTGCCACTGGAATTTCATTTTCTGTTTATTGGCAAATACTTGCTTGTTACTTTTTTTATTTTGGTCATATACTTGTCCATCTATAAGACTTTGGTTTACAAATAGACTAAAATCTGTAGTGTTTATAATATGCACTGGTTTAAAACTGTATTAGAATTAAGGGGTTTTTATAATATGTTGTACCTGGATTTAGATTCTAATTTAATAAGCATATTTTAAAAATGATCTTCTCAGTCTGTTGCATGCTTCCATTTCTCTGGATCTATTTTGTTTGTCAGTTTTTGTTCATTAGATTCCACAAATAAGTGAGATTGTGTGATGTTTGTGTTTCTCTGACTGGCTTATTTCTCTTAGCATAATAGTCTGATGATTCTTAGAGGAAAGGGGGGACAGGAAGAGATTAACTAAAGAACTTATATGTATATATGCATAACCCCTGGACACAGAAAATAGTGCGCTGAAGGCCTGGGGTAGGGATAGGATTGGGGAAGAGGGGATCAATGGGGTGGGGGGGGCGGGAGAGATATCTGTAATACTTTCAACAATAAAGATACATTTTTTAAAAAGAAAATAAATTAACTAATAATCAAAAAGTGATTTTGTTTTACACTTTATGTATATTTTATCCTAGTTTTTAAAATTCTACAGAAATAGGTTGTCAGTCCTATACACTTACTTCCAAAGGCTATTTAAATGCCAGCACTAATGGCTTTTATTTCTTTTATGAGTTGTTTTAAGACATTCTGCAGCACCAACATTTATGTTGTCACAGAGGATGCTATAGCACAGAAAACTATGACTACCATAAGTTCAATTCAAAAAGTGAGTCACAAGAGATAAATTTTGGATGTGAAGAAGTCCTAAGAATATCTATACAAATTTATTTGATTGTATTTTTCTAGTTTTAGAAGTTATGAGTGATTTACGATAAAAACATCTGTGTATATTTAAGGCTACGACAATCTTTAAATAACTGTTAAGTATCAGTTCTGAACGAAGAAATATATATTATCATTTTGTCCCATTTATTGCACATATATTTCAAAATCTGTTTTTTATTTGATTTTGTTGCTGGATAGTTTACCTTATAAAAAATATAAACTTTTATATTATCAAACTAGAAGCCTGGTGCATGAATTCATGCATGGGTGGGGTCTGGCTGGCCTGCCCCCGGGCGAAAGGGCTGGCTGGGCTGGGGCAGGGATAGGGAAATGAAGGGACAAGAGAGGTTGGCTGCTGGCCCCGCCCCCAATTGGGGTTGGGGGGCTAATTGGGGGTGGGACCGGCCGTGGGGAGGGTTAGGGTTAGGGCAAATATGCCCATCTTTTTTATTAGAGCTTTGAGTTTTATTAGTCACATGGGTATGTGAGTACTTTTGTGTGTTTGCATGTATGTTTATATTTCCATTATCATTTTCTTTTGTTTTATTTTTAAGTATTTATTCTATTTGAAATTTTTTGAAACTAATTGTTGTGTGTACTATGATCTAGGTGATACTTTATGTTCTTTCTGTTGTGAAAGAAAAAATTTTATCATTTTGCCACTATGTCATAGTAGAATTTTTTGATATATTAAATTCCCACATATACTGATTTCATCTTCTGGGCTTTCTATTTTGACTCACATATCTGTGTTTCTATATTTGTGTCACTTTTATATTCTTGGGATAGTGAAAGTGTTGTGTATTTTAATATATAGCGAGCCAAGTTCTCTCTCAATTTTCTTTTCAAAATTAAAAATTGTTTAACTAGATGCGCTTATTAAAATATAAAAAAGCAGTAAATGAATAGAAGGAATATGTACAACTTGTAATCTAGAATGGGAGAGAAATGAAAATATTATTACTTCAATTAAAGTCAAAAAAAGAAAAATAAGCACAGAGAAATCAGAGAGCATAATAAATACACAAAGTGGATAGTTCAAAGTCAGGAAATTATAGGAGAAATTGACTTGGATGATAGGAATAAGAACTTGAATATGCAAGAAATAAATTTAACTTAGGAGGAGAAGGATTTGATGGAGGAGAGAAAATACCACTACATTTATCTATTATCAGTTCTGTCTGCCTTCTATCCCTCTTGCACCCTGCCCTTAGTCAAAAATACATAATATTTAAATTTCTAAGCACGTGTGAAATAATTCCATGCCATCCCCACTGTATTTGTACGTTCATTTGTCTATACTTACCTCACTGTTTTGCTTAAATGTTTATGTTTCCCATAATGGTGAAATCTGAACTTGCAACTCAGCTACTGTGCCCCCATAACCCTGACAGCCTGTAACCACTTAGCCATGTTGGCCAAGGCTTCATGTATTTCTTATAGTAAGTGCTACATTTGTCATAACCCTAGCACTGTTTCTTTAACTTTAAAATAAAACTTCACATATGAAAACGTGACTTGTAAAGATGCTATATTAATCCAAATAAATGTTTCATTATCTTCTAAATGAATACTTTTAGTGTAAGAGTGCAATCACAATCATCTTGGTTCATAAAAATATTTCATAATAGTCTATTAAATCAGTAATAAATATTAAGTATATAATAGATTTTTATATGCTTTGGGAAAACTGCCTGTGTAGTTGTTTATGCAAAGCTGATTGTTAATCATCTGATTCTTGAAACATAGAACATCAAAATTCAAAGATCTCCTAAATTAGTGTTTGCAATAATTTTCCAAGACAGTATTTCAATTTCTGAAAGCACAGAGATATCAAATCATGGCCAGATCAGAGAAATACTCTAAATTGCTGTAATATATCATTCTCAGTTTGAGATATTTTACATGAGTGTGATTAAAGGAAATGTTAGAATTGTGAGATCACATTCTTCTTTTCCCCTGTAATAGTTAAGTGTCCAAGTTATTGAACCTAATATTAGCGTACCTCCTCCTTATAGCAGAACGATTAAACTAACTCTCAAAGGAAATTTAATGTTAGAGGGAAAAGGTAATTTTCTTTTTTTTTCTGTTGCCATTTTTGTCAGAAAATCATGACTAGCTTCTGGCCATGACAAAAGTTATGTCAGCATCATTATATAACATCTGTGATCGGTGCAGAATGGAAGAGGTTTAAGAGCTAGTACTGAGTCTATAACTGAGAAGTTTCTACAGTGTTAAATGCACTGCTCAATCCCCTAACGTAAAGCAAATGGCCCGCAGCGAAGTCTGAAGCTCTGCAACCTTGAATGCAGCTGCATGAAAGCTGGCACAGAGCTATTCAGTTCTGAACCTGCCTTGCTTCAAAATATTAAGTCTACAGATGCTTGAAGCTCTGATTTCCAAGGAATTTTTAGCTCATTGTGCGGAACAGTTGTGCTTTCTTAGCTTGATTGACATTCTGGAAAATATTGATCCGACAGTTCAGTGAACTTACATTCTATTAAATAAGTGTGCATCACATAACATTAGGCTCACTCAGTCCACATTTCAAAGGATTACGTTTTTATTGCAAGAACCTCATACTTATCTTAAAATAAATCTTATCTGATAATTTAAGTGATGAGTTCCAAGTGTAGCCTGCAAATCTTGATAGTTTAGAATTAATGTGGGGTACATATCTGACAAACTCAAATAGCAAAACAACACAACAAACAAGCAAGAAACCACTCGAATACATGTTTTTCTAATTACTGAACAATTACCATAATTTCCAAAAAAGAGTTTTTCTGGATGGATCGTATTTTCTTCTGTGAGAAAGAGATCACATAAAACTACATGTCCCATGAGCATCATTCCCAGCTCTGTCTCTGTTGCACTAGAAGAAGCTGTTTGCTTTCAAGGCACAAAGCTATGCTGCAGCCTTCCCTTAGCTCCCAGGATGGGATTTGCTATTGCAGTAATCCATATCTGACTTCCTCTTCATTTCTCTTCGGTTTGGCTGGTTCTCACTGTCAAATTACTTTCAATAAAAGGTTTTTTTTGGAGAATTAAAGGATTTCTGAATCTTTGACTTTCTAAAAATATCTTTATTCTACCATATTATTGATTGATTGTTTCTATGGTTGTAGAATTATGGGTTGAAATCATCTTTGAGTCTCATCTCTGAGTTGCTCAGTGCTCTGTGAGAGCAAAGTAGGTCTTTTTTTTTATTGTCTGAAGTTTTACATATGTCTCCTTTCAAAATAGGTTCTTTATTGTCTAATTCCTCCTTTTCTGTGAGTTCTCAAAGCCACCATATTGGTTATATACCAATCAGGAGATTTTACCTCCCCTTTTGACTTTCAGAGTTTTTATTTTCTGATTTTTTTTTTAAAGAAATGTCTTGTGCCCCTCTCCACTCTGAGACTTCCATAATTTTTTTTCTTTTTATTTTCTATAGAGAGGCAGGAGCTCATTGCCTGTGTTCAATTCATCGTCTTTAAACTGAATTTTGTACTGTGACTTTCCAAAGTTGTTTATAGAAAAACCATTGTTAGATAAAGGTTTAAAAATCATTTCTTTTGTGCAAAAAATATCAGATTAATAATCAATGCCTTATATGTTTATATTATAGGTTCTATAATGAAGTGAAATTCCTAATCCCCAAGATGTTCCATTTGCATATACCACATTTCAAATAAATGTAGACATCCTTTAAATAAAACAGAATTTGAATTTTTGAATACTGTCAACAAGTAGGATGATACATCATCCCACATGTGTTTACCAGTTTTAGAAACCTGGATCCCAAACAGGGAACATTTTAAAAAAGAAATAAAGAAACCTTGGTTGCAGAGTTACTGTCATGGTGTTCCTCTCAATTAGTTTTGCCCAGAATATTTCAGTTCCTCTCTTCCACTTCTGGAGTCTTTAAATAGTCCAGACATACTCCTATCTGTACAGTCTTTTAAGTTCTCCTTTTCTCCACCAAATCTTCCTTTTCTGCATATAACTTCTGTAAACTCTGGAGTGGTATGTGATAGACTCACACTGAATGTCACAGCCTATGCCCCTGCATTGCTTTGCGGAAGATGACACTTCCCTTGTCAGACTCATGATGATATTTCCTTTATACACCATCACCCTAACACAGACATGGGAGCATTATGTTTGTTAGCCAGAGGTGTGACTCATGTGCAGGAAATTTAAGATGAAAGCCAAGATCTCAGCCATCTTAAGAACTGAGTGATTCTTGAGGGTAAGCTACACTCATAAATTTCAAGTATTTTTAAAGAGTAGTTGCCTACATCTTAATAATATATGATTCTATTGTAAAAACTGAACTTTGGAAATGGCATTGCATGTTGGATGGAAAGGTTTGGTGACAGGTATACCTACATTCATATGCTAGGTTTCTTCCATGCAGTGCTTCTGTTATTGCTATAAAACAAGTTATCCTAAAACTTAGTGAATAAAAAAATATTACTATTTGCTGAATTTCCATGGGTTAATTAGACTCAGTTTGTCAGTTCTTGCTTGGGGTCTCTTAATGCGGATATGGTCAGATAGTAGCTAAGGATAGAGGCATCTGAAAGCTCAACTGAGGCAGACTCCAAAATGGTTCATTCATCTGGAAAGCTCTGGATGCTGGCTATTTGCTCTGAGGTTAGTTAAGGCAGTTGACTGGAGTGCCTACCTGTGACCTATCTGATCTTCACATGTGGCTTACCACAGCAGAGTAACTGGGTCCTCAGGGGGGAAATTTTGAAGAGTGATCACAAGAAAAAAGAAGCTGCAAAGCTTCTTATACCTAGCCTGAGAAGTCACTCAGTATTGCCTGAGGCAAAGGACCATCAAGATTCAAAAGGAGGCACCAAAACCAAGAGTTGTGGTACCCTGAGGGAAGGAGGGTATTCTGTAAGGCTGGCTTCCCAGCAAAAAAAGGTTTTAAAGTGAACTATTGTAGACTGCTGAAGGATTATCTCCTGCTACAGACTGAATGTTTATGTTTCAATAAAGGGAGCTAAGACATTCTATCTGGGGGTAATCACTGTAACTCATGATACAACTCTTTTTAAATATCTTTCAGTAAGTACTGGAAAGTAGCTATTGCATTTATTTCAAAGTTTTACAATTATTTAACCAAATCCTTATCCACAAATAGTCACAATTTAAATTGTACAGAAAAGCAGTAGTTACCCATAAAATCCCTCCTTAGATTTAGTGACAACATTCAGAGCTAGCGTTATTTCTGTTTTTAATTTAAATTTATTTAAATTTTTAATTGTTATATAATTTCAAATCCTATATTGAAGACAGAATCTTGAAAGGAAATAGTTAAATATCTCTTGTTTCATCATTTGTGTGTGTGTGTGTGTGTCTATGATAAGAAAGTAGTTGAAGTTTACTTTGCTTTGTTTACTTTTGTAATCTTTTTTCTTTATTGATTAAGGTATTACATATGTGTCCTTATCCACTCATAGCCCCCCCCCCCCGAGTCTGTGTCCATTGGTTAGGCTTATATGCATGCATACAAGTCCTTGGTTGATCTCTCTCCCTTAGATCAAATTATAATTCTAATTACATAATAAACACCTTATAAAAAGGATAAAATGATTTTTATGGCTGCTAATCTTATTCTCAATTAGAATCATATGAGCCTTTACTAGTTTATTTTAATTGCCTATCTTTGAAAGTTTATGTGAAATGTCATGACTCATCAAAATCTGAAATAAGGATACACAAAATCTTTTTTATAATAAAATTTATATAAATGAAATAATTTTGACACAAATAAAACTTTTTTCAATGTTTCATAGGAAGAATCTGTAGAACATACCACATGCAATAATTATAGTAGCAGCCCTCAAAGGAATAAAGCACAAGAACCTGTATTGCACCAATCTGCAACCAGGTAAATTAATCCTCAGAGGAGACAGGTACCACAGTCTCAAATATTCAGTAATAGTTGTGTCATATTGCTGAAGCACACTCCAAGAGGTATAGTTTTTCCTACCAGCTGAATTGACTACAACAACTGAAATTTATTAAACTCTGACGAAAATTCAGGCCCATGATCAATGGAGATCCAAGAGACCCAGTTCACAGGTAACATTAGTGTCACAAGTTTTTCTTTATTATTTTAGCTTTATTTATTTTTTATCAGATGAGTTTTGAAATAATCTTAAGTGCCTGAAGAATTAAAAACATAGGAACTAATTATTTATAATAAAATATAGTCATTTTGATAAAGGGATTTACTTATGACATTTACACTATTCTTTTACTTTAAAAGGTGTCTACATTTTCAAGCAGTCTACCATATGGCCATGTCACATTTAGCATTTTACAGAAAGCATATATAAACTGCATACAAAAATAAAATGTGTACTACAATATATAATACTAAAAGGGTTAATGAATTTAACTCTAGTGTGATTTATTTCAAATATGTCTTTGTTAATAATAATGTCCTTTCGAAAGTCATTAAATGATGTTAATTAAATCTCTGCTTAGTTTCACAGTTGTGTTTAATTAGCTCAATCACTTTTTGAAATGTAACAGGCTATAAAAAGAATGATCTATTGACAGAATGTTTAATGGCAAATTGTTAGCTGCCATATTTGATCCCACGAATGATCATTGGGTGTGTGGGAAAGTGAAATGTATCAAAACCATAGAATTTATAAACAGACTTTGTAGCTGAAGAGGTTAGTGCATACAATTCAAATGGTTTCCTTTCTATATCGGAAAGGAATTATACAAGATTAGTTTAATGGCATATGTATTGTGCACTAAAGCTTTTCAATAAAGGCAGAAATTAAATTTACAATACTCTTACTATGGTTATTTGAAATATGATTTTGCCTAGACAGACCTTATCTTTGGCAATATAAAAAGTGCCATAAGGTGAGTTGGACTTTAATCCTCCTTATGGGAAAGTTAAATTAATACCCTTAGGATATATCTTCTGCAGAGAGTCATAATTATTACTGGGCTATTAGAACAGTATACACTTGCTTGAACAAATCCACAATAATTTTAAAAACAAGATTTCAATTAAAGTTCACTTCTTGGAACATGAGAAAGTAAGCTGGTTTTATTGCATTCTTTTGTAAAAACACACTTAATTCTAAATTTATCTATTTTAATGGCTAGGAGGTAGTGTGCCAACATGATTTTCTTTAATTTAGGTAACCTTCAGTATTTTCAAATTATCAGTTAGTAATTGTGAGGAAATATGAGATTCAAACCTAGGAACATTATAATAATGTCCATCAAAAAATATTATACAGTCTAAATAGTTGACTTTAAAAATTGTTTGACTTGCAAAATGATGAGAAATTGTAATTTCTTTCTTCAAAAAATTATTTGAAAGATATGGGATAAATATTTTATTTATCATGAATTAAAAGAAACAACTATGTTTATATTACATAAATCAAATTATTACCATTAAGAACTTTTTCTATAAGTTGCAATGTAAAGTAGAGGCAGTTGATATATTTTAATAATTTAGAAATATAATGTTACACTAAACTCCAGAATGTAAACATTTAACATGTAGAAAGGTAAATTTGTTATATTTTAAAACAATTGTATAAAAATAACTAAATATACATAATTTTCTAATATAATACCTATCAGAGTGCTATCTGTGATTAGTCTGTGGTAAGGATATTGCTCCAAAGTTGAAACTCCAGTGATGACTGGGATCCTTAAAGGTGGTTAAAGATTTTAGAATTACTATTTTCAACTTTAGATTATTGATCTGGAAATCACCATCTACTTTAAAGGTTGCAAACAAGTAAAATTCTTGTAATAACTTTTATTTTTTAAAAATATATTTTATTGATTTTTTACAAAGAGTTAGAAACATTGATAAGAGAGAAACATAGATCAGCTGCTTCCTGCACACCCCTTATTGGGGATGTGCCCGCAACCAAGGTACATGCCCTTGACTGGAATTGAACCTGGGATCCTCAGTCCACAGGCCGACACTCTGTCTACTGAGCCAAACCGATTAGGGCTTGTAATAACTTTTATATAAAAATATAAAGTTCATACCAAATTCCCATCTCTATCTTCCATAATTCTTATTTGTACCACAACTACCCTCCTCAATTTTTGCAGTATTTTCTCTCAATAGTATATTCTAATATTTAAAACATTTCTATAATGTAGGGCCTAGAAACTGATTTTAGAGATCATTAAGTTGAAGGTTGGCAAATACATACTTCATGTGCTAACTTCAGTAGCAGCTGCCTATGGGTCTGAGTGGAGAGGGATTCAGAGTGAGAACTAGTTCAAACTCCATAGGAAATGGTGCTGATACATGTTAAAGATGGGCTTGTATTCTTATGTAGCTTTTACAGATCTTTTTTAAAAATTGATTTCCCAATAGGTCAATCTGAGAGAGACAAAAATCACATGATCTCACTTATTTGTGGAATCTAATGAACAAAATGAATTGACCAATAAAATAAGACCAGAAGCAGGGAGGCCTAGAGCAGACTGACATACCTGGATGTGGCATTGGGGGAATGAGAAAAGATGTACCAAAGAACTTATATACGCATATGCATAGCCCATGGACACGGGAAATAGGGGAGTGAAGACCTGGGGGAGTCGGTAGGGGATGGGAGGAGGCGGGTAAAAGGGGAGAATGGGAGATATCTCTAATACTATCAACAATAAAATATATTTAAAAATAAAAATAAAAAACAAAATCGATTTCCCATCCCAAGATCCCAACATCATTCTCTAAATCAATATAAAAGACTTTTAGCATAATTTTTGTTTAAATATAGTGTATAAATTATTATGACTATGTAAAGATTGCTCCTAGCTGTTCCATGTACTGGAAAGTGATTATATTTCCTTTCTTGGACAGCATTGTTTTACTGGAGTTTCTAATTTCCTACTCAATTTTTTTTCTTGATCACAAGCTCTAGTAGGGCAGATATCATTGTGTTGTTCACTGCTGTATCCTAAAGTATCTAATACAACACCCGAAGCATATTATATACAAGCTCAACATTTTTGTCAAATTACAAATACTTTTAAACTCTAATAGTACTAATAGTACTATAAAATTCTTCTCTCTATGATCAATCACATCCACTAATTCTTTGCTTCCATATTAATTCTTAGAAACACATCCCTAAAGCCCTATCTAAATGGGTTTTTTATTGGCTTACTACATAGCTGTGATTCTAGGATTTTCCTTTTATCATCCTGGGAATTACCTTTCTTCTTGTATATGATCTCATATCTTGGATTATATGATATTTTTTGTTTGTTTGGTCACCTGTTTTAGCTCAAACATATTCTTAAGTAAGTTCCTGTGAAAGGATTTCTGTATAGAAGAATGTTATAGAATTGAGTAGATATTAAATTCTAGGTTAGGAAATACTTTCCTAATTTTTCTGACAATTCACATTTCCAGTAATGTGTGATGTATTGCGATATATCTATGGCATATTTAGTGATATTGGAGTATATGCATATAGTGGGGGTTTTTTTTTTGACAAATTCCTTGATTTGTTTAATCATTTACTGGTTTGGGACCACTTTTATTTTCCTTCCAACCCTGGTTTCTTTGATGAGATGTTGCTTATTTGGTAGATTATTTTGAAATTTCAGACACTTCTTCATTTTCTTAATAATTTGATGACCCCCAACTAAACCGGTAGAACATTTTTTTCTTGCCCACACCATAAAATGTTTTACATATTGCTCCAAATGTAGATTCACTCAGTGTCATTCTGGCAAAGAATCCTAGGTTTCAATTAATTAGAATACCGTGAAGATATAGATCCAATGATGCTAAAAACTCTAGTCCTTATGCAGCCCAACTCCCCAGCTGATGTTTGAATCCTCTCCACAGCCCTGCCACTGGCTACCTTGACTCTGCTTGAATACTTCAAGGGACATCAGCCAGATACTCTCATATAAATCCATGCTTTAGACTTCTCTGACTGTAAGCTACTTCTTATATCATTCCCGGGGACATAGTTCTGATTTTAATGGCCTTGGATGTTGTAATGAAGTGGAATCTATCATGAAGTGTTATTTTAAGAAATGGAGATAATGGATTTCCACTGGCTAGCCCAGTGCATGGTTCTTCGGCACTTAGAAAATGTTAGTGATTATTTGCCCTTCAAATACTTTAAGCTAGAAATCAAATAATTTTCCTCCCAAATTCAGGTTTATCTTCTCAGTGAGAAGCAAGCCAGATTCCTGTAATTATGCCTCAGCTGACAGCATTTTTAAGTCCACAGAAATGTTAGGTTGCTATAGCTGGTTTGTTTGTTTTTTTCCATCTTTCTTCAGATGTGAAGTCACTATCACATTTCAAAAGTGGAAACAAAGACAGCCATGGGGAGGCTGTTAAAATCATCCAGGAAGAGATGATAGAGGTTAGTCTAGGATAGCCTATGAAATGATCAAAAGAAATCTATTTTGGTAGGTTTTGGTGGTACAGTCCATAGGACTTCCTAATGCATCAGATGTAATTTGAAAGAGGATGAAAGGAATCAAGGTGATTTCTTGATACAGGGTTTGAACAGCAGAGGAGAATGTAGTGCTATATACAGATATGGGGAAGGGTTACAGGGAACAGATTTTTATATATATATATATTTTTTACTTAACCTTTGAAATTACTGAAATATGCCTGAAAGGAGATCTTAATTAGGATGTTGGCTGAAGATGAATAACTGAAACTTGTTTTAAAATCATGTCCACTAACCTCCAAAGGGCAACTAGTCATTTGGCCCATCCTACTGCATTTCCCTGAGCAGTTTGCTCTCCTTCTCTGTTAGGTGGGTTCTTCACAACGTTAATATGCAAACAAATCGCTTAGAGATCTTGTTAACATGCAGATTCACAAAATTTTGTGAGACACCTAAGATTGTACATTTCTAATGAGCTCTAGGTGAAACCAATGTTACTGATTCTGATTCACCTTGAAGAGCAAGGTCTGTAGACAACTCCTTCTCAGCTCATTTTAATCTTACATTTCTTGATGCTCACTCTTACTAGTAGCTATGACACTGTGCCTTATTTAAAGAGAAAACAGAAGAAATCAGAAGAGAATGCTCACATGCTATCACTATTAAATCTATCAACCTCATTTGGTAGGTCTTCCCTCTTTCAAAAGTGGGCTTCTATATAAGGCCAGTACCTCTGCCTTTTTAATAGATTCCATATCATTTTCCCAAATCTCACAATTTTTTTTCTCCTTTCCAAGTATCTTTATATTTTTACATTTTACTGAATTATTCTCTTCAACATACTTACATGGTGAGACATACCCTAGCTTTAAACTTAAAAAGAAAGCCCTGGCCAGGTGGCTCAGTTGGTTGTAGTGTCTTCTCATGCTCCACAACATTGAGGGTCCGATGCCTGGTCAGGGCACTTACCTAGGTTTTGGGTTAAGTTCTCAGTTGAGGTGCATACAGGAGACTGCTGGTTGATGCTTTTCTCTCACATGGATGTTTCTCTCTCTCCCTTCCTCTCCCTCTAAAATCAATAAGAATAGATCCTTGGGTAAGAAATTTTTTTAAAAAGTATCTTGCTATTCTTTTACTACCTATGTTTTGCTAAAGTAAAACATTACAAAGAAGCATATACTTCTTTTATTCAATTCTGTATTTTTACATTTAGTGTGATAAATTCTAGTAAATATCTATTGCTAAGACCCAAAATTTTCTTCACATTGTCAAATCTAATGGTAAACTCTCAGTTCTCATCTATAAATATCATTTACACTAGAGGCCTGGTGCACGAAATTCATGCACTGTGGGGTGGGGTTCCCTCAACCCAGCCTGCCCTTCTCACAGTCCGGGAGCCCTCAGTGGATGTCCTACTGACGGCCACAGTCTGGCAGCAGAGGCTCGGAGCAGGCGTTCTGTGTGTGTGTGCGTGCGTGTGTATGTGTCCGTTGGGGGCCTGCCCCCAGCCGCATTGGAGGCCACATTGGAGGCTCAGAGCAGGCACTGTGTGTGTGTGTGTGTGTGTGTGTGTGTGTCTGCTGGGGACTGAACCCCAGCCACACCTTGGAGGCTTGGAGCAGGTGCCCCTCTGTGTTGATCTCTTAAGCTCCTGGCCTCCACTGTGTGTTTTCCTCTCCCTTGAGCTGTGGCCAGAGTGGGGTGCTGCCTGCAGGCTGCACTTTCCTGCTCATGGATCACCGGATCACTGCAGAGACCGGGGCCAGGCCATGCTGGGTGCTGCCTGTGGGGAATATACCTGCCCTGGGATCGCCATGGCAGGAATGGCGGCAGGCCCACCTTGGGGCAGGCCGCGCTCCGCACTTGCCTGCTCTGGTATCC
>NW_006299520.1:4069207-4077027 GCF_000327345.1 Myotis davidii | reverse complement strand
CATATAGACCATTGTAAAGACTTTGGCTTTTACTGTAAGATAACAACTATTGCAAACTTTTGAGCAGAAAAATGACATGATCCGAGTTTAGTTTTAATAAGATCTCACTGTCTGTAATGTGAAAATAGACTGTGAGGGTAAGGGATGTATAGAAACGGTAGAATCAAGGTGACCAGTTTGTAGACTACTGAATTAATCAAAGTGAGAAATGATGGTTGTAAACTTGATATAGCCTTAATATTGCCTCCCATCCAAAGAGTTCTTTCTGCAGGTTTCTGTATCTCAGCAAATAGAAACGTCTTTCTTGTAAGCACGTAGGCCAATAACTTTGGGTTCCTTTGGAATCATTCAGAGATGAAAGCTCAGAGAAACTTGTGGATATTGATCTTTATGTACTTGTACCAGAGGCTCAATTGTACCCTGCCCTCCTCAGTTTTGTTTATTTAGCTATTGTTAAAATTATGTATGATAATAGAACATTCTCTCAATAAGTTCTTCTCTGTATGCAAACTGGCTCACACTGGATTTCTGTCACTAGAAGACATTTTGTTACCAAAGTCTTTACAATTATATACAACTAGTGACCCGGTGCACAGAATTCTTGCACGGGGTGAGGGGTGTCCCTCAGCCCAGCCTACACCCTCTCCAATCTGGGACCCCCCAACTGCCAGTTTAGGCTTTTTTCACTGGGGCTCATTCCCTCCCCTGCCTGCCTGCTTGCTCCCAACTGCCCTCCCCTGCTGGCCTGATCACCCCCAACTGTCCCCCCATCAGCCTGATCACCCCCAACTGCCCTCCTCTCCTGGTCTGATCGCCACTAACCACCTCTGCCTTGGCCCTGCCACCATGCCTTTGTCCAGAAGGACATCTGGAAGGTCTCCCAGAAGGTCTCCTGGTCTAATTAGCATATTACCCTTTTATTAGTATAGATTACTTGAAAAGCTCCCGTAATAAGGAGTTCCCCCCTCTTTCAGAAACTAATTACATTATTTGATAGCAATAATATTCACATTTTTTCTCATATTAAATGGAAATATGCTTTCTGAAACTTCTTCTCATTAATAGTTTTGCACTTGCAACCAATTATATCAATTCTGAATTCTGCTGCCACATGCAAACTCCCCAAATATTTAGTGGGGCTTTTTATGTCTTTCCCGGTTGTTCAATTCTCCAGCTAAATCTTTCCAATTCCCTCAACCATTCATGATAGAATATAGTTTTTAAAGTACATTCATTTATTATGGTCTATGTACCTGTTTCTTCTCCCCATACATCATGAATCCCTAAAAGAAAAAAGAGTGGAGCATCAGCATTCCTAACAAAAAGCTAGACTACAGAGGATGCCATGCAGTATACCCATTCCAATTGGGACATTATTTTTAAAATAATGTAATAATGTTAAGAAAAAGACTGCAGACAGGGTAATAAAAATATTAAATAATTTACTCTGCATGCCACAATTTAGCTGACAGGTCTCCTTAAACCAAACCCATGATTCTAATTTTTATTGCTTTTCATGTATTTCATTGTTATCCCAACATAACACCAATCCTCAGTGTATGCAATGTAAGTAATTAATAACTCAATGTGGTTTTGACCTTTCTTACTACTGAGTACACTTGCATTTGTTGTATAGCATCAGAGGTAAATTTCAACGTAGTTACCTCTGACTAAAAAATATGCTTAGAACTTTGTCAACTCCTTGCTAAATATGACATATGGAAATAATAAAATTAACATGTGTAAAATGACACAACATTTTCAATTGCTCTAGATGGTATTTGTAGTGGATGCAGTGATGTGTAACATAAACGTCATCTCTTCTTAAATGGAATAATGCATTGTGCCATCTGGTGAGAATGATGATGACTGATGGCTCACAGATGGGTCCCTTCCACATTGGAGAATAGCATCACCTTAGGTCATACCCTCTTTACAGGGCAACCCATGTCCAGTGATTGGTGAATGCAGAAAATAAATGCTTAGCACTCAGGTCAAGGACTCCTATGTCATTCTTAAAAACTGTAAAGGGGACTCACACAGTGCAGAAATGGGGATGACATTTTGAAGTATACGTTTTGAGATTTTGGAGTATTTGTTTTGAAAGGCTATTGGGAGCTCCTGTGGGAGCATGTTAAGTTTGAGACACCTCTAACACATCCATGTGGAGATGTTCAGAAGTTAGAAGGAAGTAGAGCTTGAAATTCTCTTAGGTGTGAGTCCCGTAATGACTCTGAGAAGTTTAGAAGTTCACTTCAGAAGCATTCAAGAGATAGACTTTGTTTAGATTTCCTTGGATAATCTCTACCTATTTTCATTAAGAATCTTAATTCTGTTGGAATTTCCCCAAACATTCCAATTGAAGTTTCTTTTGACCTACCAAGACTTAAAATATTTTAGGCTTTCCTTAAATTCTCACTACCAAATCTATGTGGCAACAATTATTTGATGCTCACAAAGAGCTCTGATGAAAAATTATAGATTCTTTTTCACTAGTGATTTTTAAATACAATTTATTAATAATTGTTTACTTTTTATGTGTGCTAGAAAATGTTGATAAAAAGAATAAGTACTACTTTCATAGACTTTTTGGTATACTGCCTTAATAAAAACATTTATTTCATAACATGTTATTAAAATATCCAATGTTGGTTGGAGTGAGAGGTTGATATCTCTATAATTAAGCATGTAAATCATAAATTCATATGAGAGTTATAATTAAGGAAACATACTAAAGATCACTTAGTCCTAGAATTAATAATCATTTTACTAAAGTACTTAAAATCATTAAGTCATTATGGAAATCATAATATTTCAGATAGTATTATACACTATTCAACAGTTGATATTTTATTTGAAAAACCATGGGTACGATTGTTTAAGTGCTTTTATATGTATATGGCCATAATAAAAGTGCTTTAGGCTCTAACAAAATAATTAGAAATAAATTCTAGCTAATTTATCAAAGAATTTCAGTCTTAACTGAATTTTAAAAGTCTGACACGAAACTAAAGGAGCAGTTATATGTGAGCCCCTAGAATGCCCTTCCACTTACTGGTGTATATACACGCATACTATAGGTGTGGCACAAAATACTAACTCAACATAGTTCAAAATATATAGGTCACATCTTCTACTTCTCTGCAGAGAGTTGACTGAATAATATTTGACTCTGCTCACATTCTCACCAAACAGCTGTCCAGTCATCTTGCAGTTCATATGTTTTAGCCCTGCAGTTTATCTCATTTTTACCTTCCTCCCTATATCTCTCCACAAAAAGTTAGCCTGCCACATGTACCTAGACAAATATAATATCTTATTTTGAAACAAAAATATTTTATTAGCACATATGTGATATTTTTGTTATGGGAAATCTACCGTGCAACCAAAATGAACATGTCTTTCTCTTCCTCTAAATACTAACGTTCTAATATGTAAAGATAACCCATATATGTTGTGTCCACATCTATTCACTTTTCTGTGTCTCCTATAATTTTATAAATGCGAATGCCGTTCAATAGATTTTTGTTGAATTCAGTTACATTGGTGCAAAACAGAGCTCCGTTCCAATTCACCTTTATGTGCTGTTTGACATGAGGTAAAGTAGTTATCTTTTGAGCATTACTTTTTTATCTTTCAAATAAAGTTATTAATGCCTACTTATAAATTCTATAGGGATTTTGCAGTATAAGTATAAAAATTGTTATCACAGTACCTTACATGTACTAGTGGTGATTTATCCAAGAAATGTTAGTTCCCTTAATTCACAGAAGCTATTAAAAATTATGATATGCTGCCCAGCCAGTGCAGCACCGTGGTTGAGCATGGACCCATGCACCAAGGGGTCACTGGTTCAATTCCCAGTCAGGGCACATGCCCAGGTTTCAGGCTTAATTCCAAGTAGGGGGCATGCAGGAGGCAGCTGATCAATGTTTCTATCTTTCTAGCCCTCTCCCTTCCTCGCTCTCTAAAAATCTATAAAACCACATTTAAAAAATATGATATGCCTACAGTTAACTGCAATATTGTGTTAATTGTATGCATTAATGCCTTGTCATATTTGTAGTACAGTGTTTCTCCCTTTTAAATTATGTCATGTATATCATTTAAAAATTGTATATAGTCAAAAATATGTACTTTATTTCTTTGTGATTATTTATTTTTCCTTTATATTTACTTCTTGCTTATATATATAATATATATATAATTTTAAGCATAAAATTATACCACTTAGAAATCATTTTCTAATATTTTTCTACGCACATTTATATGAATTATGTGTATTTTTAACATAATTAGGATCATATTATATGTGTTTTTTTGTAATTTTTTTCATGTATATAGCAAGCAGTTTGTCATGCCATTAAATATCCAAGTTAGCAGTGTTCACATATGAATATATTATATTGAGTATATTAATTCAAAAAATTATTTTATAATTTAATATTGTATACTTTATTCAAAATGTTTACTTGATTTTGGATTTTAGGTAAAACGTATGTCATATCACTAATGTGTATTAAATATAAGAAACATCTTTCTTGAATATATCCTAAATTAATGAAATAAGATTTTGGTAGGTCATACTAATATCCAGTAATATGAATAGTTGTTATTAATTACTGTGTAGGTATTTTTTGTATTATTTAATTTTTAGGGTTTTTTTTTTTACCTCAGTGATAATGTTTAAGTAAACAACCACTATACTTTAATTATCCTTTTTATCCCTTAAATGACAAAACTAAATTATGATTTTAGAAAAAAAGCAGGACACAGCATAACGCCAATAAGTGGGAGAAAAAGGGTAAAGCACATTTTATTTCCAGGAAAGGAGCCAGTGATTGTTACTCAGAACACAGAAGGAGAGCATGATTTTAAACATTTAGAGAAAATCATGAAAGCTTGAAGAGTTTTTCTCTAGGGGCACCTTGGAGGAATTCATGTTTCTAAAATAGGAAACATTTATCAAGACTTTGAGGACAGAAGCATTTTCATGCTACAGTGTCAGCATAAGTAGAGCAAATGAACTTTCTGGTCTCAGTGGTCACTTCACTACTTCTGTCAACACAGTTTGCTTTTCTTTAAAAAAAAATATATATATATATCTTACGGATTAATGGAAAAGAAAATACGTCCTCTTACTACAAAACTATGGATGTTGTAGAATAATAGGTAAATTGCAAACTATAAAATAGCATGCTTTCATTAAAATTTCCCAACACTAATTTCTTGTGATTATTTTATAAAGGAATCAAACTGGCATTTGATGGCTCTTCTATTATTGAATTTTTATACTTAAAAGAGCCAAGAGAACATTTTTTCGCTAATGGGAATGGTCCTGTAGAATAATATTTTCACTTCATAGAAGTTAAATGATTTTAAATGGCTTTTTTTTTTTCTTCTTGGCAAGATCACCATTATGCTGGCCCTAAAGATTGCAGTATTTGATAGCAAAAATGATAACAGCTTTTTTGGAAAACAAAACAGAACAAAGTCTTCTAAGCAATTAATCATGAAATGCGACCTTTTAATTTTGGGGGTGAATTTGCTTAATTTTAGGAACAATTTCAAATTATCACAAAATATATTGTCCATTTTTAGGTAGAAAAAACATGTTAGACCTTTACACATCTCTATGGGAGCAAAAATACAGGATACTTTATCCAGCCAGGGAAGGAGTGGTGAGAAAAGGCTTTCTGCGGAAAGTCATTTTCAAGTAATTTTTTTCTTAAAGTGGGCATTCAAGGCTTCTTTCCCTCACATGTCCACATGACTACATTTAATTTCAGATAACACAAAGAGTTCTTTATAGTGCTTTCTCACAGCTGAATTGGATTATTCTAGATAAGACGTTTTAAACCCAGTAAGGGAAGAAGTATTTACATTTTCTCTTAAGTTGCTTTTTGATGATTCTCTTATACTCAATTAAAATCCCCAAACAAAAACTCCTTTAGCATCTTATTTGAAACACACACACAAATGAAACAAAGGGAAAAAATGAAAACTTTTCCAAAAGATTATTCTATCTGGTAATCTGAATTTTGGGTACGTGCTGATTGGCACACCAGTATGAATAGCTTACTGGTATGAATTTTAGAATGATGTTTCAAATCTCCTGAAATACTAATATTCTTTGTTTATGAGTGGTGGCATTTCTTGACCCTTTGTATTCTGTTTAGAGCTAACAAACAACAAAAGAATAAAGTCATAATGAGGTGATAAAATGGTATTGAGATGGAATACACATTTAAATTTTAATCATATGTGGCTAAAAGATCTTATTTATGTAGATAGATACATAGATGATATAGATATAGATATATACTAGTATAAAGGATGAGAAGAAAGGAGGTAAGGAATTACCTAAGAAATAGAAGGAAAAACACCCTAAAACATGTAAAAACAGAAGGGGAGGCTCAAGTAGAAAATTCTGTGTTCCTCAGTGATTTATTCCTAGAATTTTGCATTATATTCTCATATAAAAGGTGCTCACTAAATAATTTTTATAGACATTGCAGAGGTTTATTTTTACTTTTTTAAGTTTAATTATGCAATTTCTCCCATAACGTCTTGTGTACATATTTATCACTGTGCCTATTGTATAATTGGAATGATTTGTTTTGTGTATTATGTCTCTTTCATTAATCTTAAATTATCCTAGAGTGCATGATCTAGGTCAGCAGTCACCAAACAGTGAGTTTGGACCTCTGGTGGTCCATGAGATCTGAAAGGTTGGAGACTGCTGGTTTAAGGAAATCTTTGGAGCAGTGGTTGCCAACTGGTGACCTGCGGACCTCTGGTGGTGTGTGAGGTCCAAAAGGTTGGCGACTGCTGATCTAGTTCATAATTATATTTTACCTCCATTACATGTAGAGTCCTGTGTCTAACAGATAATCACAGGTTAATTGGACTGAGTTGACACAGATCCATTATGTTCCTAAGCACCATCATTGTCAACAACAGTCTGGGAAACTACTCAGCTCTCCATGAAGGGTAGGGGAGGAGTGCATTTTAAGTAATTACACTTAAATTGATCCCATCCTATATAATGATAGACAAACATGCAAATTAGCCATCCCTCTGCTATGCTAAGCCATGCCCACCAGTCATGCCCAGCAGCCAATCTGAGTGTCTATGCAAATTATCTGACAAAAATGGTGGTTAATTTGCATAAGCAGGTGTCAAGCACCCCAGGAGGCAGCAGCAAGCTCTCAGGACTTTCACTGGTCTGGGAGGTGCGGCTGTCCCGCGCCTAGCTGTGCCCACGGGCTCCTGGGACCTTGCTGGTGGAGAGCAGAGCGGGAGAGGAGCGGGCAGGGAGCAGGAGGTTTGGAGTACTTGACAGAGCAGGAGACTGCTGGACATAGAGCAGAGCGAGAGAGAGAGGGTGCCTTGGAGGGCCCTGCTCCCTCTCTCACCCCAGCTTCCTCATCACAGCTGTGGAAACTGACAGCAGGGAGGAGGAAGTCCCATCCCTACAGAATCAGCCAGAATCAGCCACTGGTCAGACAGCTCTCAGCGGCCTGATAGGACTTTCATTCACCTGCATCTCAGACTGTGACAGTAGAGAGGTAGGACTATGTCTAAAGAACAACTGTTGATACAAAGTAGCTCTGCAGCCGAAAGATGCCGGCGTTATCGACAGAAATTGTCTGCAGAGCAGCATGCATCTGATCTTGAAAGAAGGTGGAGCCTGTGACAGGATGTATCTGAACACCAGCTACTGGAAAAACGTCGCTCTGATGCCGAAAAATACACAGCGTTATAGACAGAAAATGTCTAAAGACCAGCGTGCCTTTGAAGTTGAAATAAGGAGGTGG
>NW_006299520.1:4019685-4068822 GCF_000327345.1 Myotis davidii | reverse complement strand
TACCTGTAAATTCCATTTCTTTGGCAAAGTAATAGCTAAAATTCATGTCATTGAATTTCAGAAACACAGACTACCTCATGTTCACATATTATTGATATTAGATAGTGAGTCCAAATTATGTTCCTCTAATTAATTCCCTTTCAATGTGCATGAATTTCGTGCACCGGGCTACTAGTATCTATATATAAAAGCCTAAACAACCTTTATGGTGGAATGACCAGAATGATTGGTCAGTATGATATGCACTGAGCAGGCAGGCAGACGAGCAGTTAAGGGCAAGCAGGCAGGCAGGCAGGCAAGCGGTTAGGGGTGAGCATTTCCAGATTTCAAGATGGATGTCCAGCAGCTGTGATTGGGCCTAAACCGGCAGTTGGACATCCCCTGAGGGATCCCAGATTGTGAGAGGGCGCAGGCCGGGCTGAGGGACACCCCCTCTCCTGTGCATGAGTTTCTGCACCAGGCCTCTAGTATATTTATAAACAGACATTAACACTCACTTTTAATGCTTTAGGGAAAGTTATTCATTCCTTAATTTATTTATTCATTCATCTTGAATGTTATCCCAGAAAAAAAAATCAAAATTAGAAAATGGAATCTCTTCATAACAAATAAAATGTCAGTATATATTAAAAGATAGATAAAAGAACAATGAAATATAAGCAAAAGAGCCCGACTAGCATGGCTCAGTAGTGGAGCATTGACCTATGAACCAGGAAGTCATAGTTCAAATTCTGTTCAGGCACATGCTTGGCTTGTGGTCTCAATGCCCAGTAGGGGACATGCAGGAGGCAGCCCATCAGTGGTATTTCTCTCTCATCAATATTTCTCTCAATATATGCCTTTTTCACTCTCTGAAAATAAATAAAAATACACTTAAAGATAAAAAGATTAAGAATAAAATAAAAATTTCAGATGAAAGCAATCAACCGTAAGGGTAATAAAGATATGTTTTATTCTCACATGTGCACATTTGTGACCTACTCCTGAGCCACAAATTCAGCAGTTATCTAATTGCTGAAAAGAAAGAAAAAATATTATCAGTTACATAATTTTTTTACCCCCAAAATTGAAAGCTTACAAACAGAAAGTTCCCAGATAAATTATATATACTTAACTATTCTTAAATATGTCACAGATGGTTCTGTAATAATAGAGAAAAGTGTCCTTGAAGATATACTTACAATAGGCATAAATACTAGTTAAAAGCTATTTTTTTATAGAAGTCATCAATACAATAGTAGAGGATGAGTCCATTACTTTATGTAGATCTGGTTAGATGTAAGCACATTTTAAAATATTTGATATGTTGGTTGGACTTATTTATCTTTGAATTACATACATGTAATGGTTTTTTTTCTGTATTGAATTTTGAATATATCATATGTAGGATGGTTACCTAAAGAAGGCAAATGTCTGGAATGCCAGTAGAAATTTTCTTAGATAAAGTTTGGATTCTGATGCATTAGTAGACAATTGAACTGACATTAGGTTTTATTAATCCTAGTGACAGAAAGTGACTAGAATCTGGTCTCTGGGGTGAGAAAAGGGGGACTTGACCATCTTAGGAAAAGAAACTGATTTGAAACCATTCGAGTGCTGGGTTAAACGAGCAGTAAAAAGTCCACCGTTATGGAGTGTTCAATATGGCTTTAATCTGGTAAAATAAAAAGAGGAATCTAGACAGTAAAGGATGTTCACCATAGCCAAAATTCTCTATCATGGAACAACCAGATTTGTGCAGTTATAGTTCCTGGTATACTATTGACAATAGTTCTGAAAATACTCAAAAATAAATGAGTCAACTTGGTTTATTAATTTTATTACTGGAGAACATTGTTTCTTTTCATTCTCTTGTCCTTCATTTTCTTTTTTATCACCGTTGTGTGTTCCCTTCTTTTCCCCCTTATTTTCCTTTCCAGTGTTTTCCTTTTCTATTTTTTCTTTCCTTTGGAAATATTTGGATGCTTTTTAGATGTTTGGTACTAAATGCCAAACCACTCAATTAAACCTAGTTAGTTTTCTGTTTAGACCATCTTGTATGAGATAATAAAACCATATCATTTGCAAATATGAAAAGGTATGTTTTATGGTTTTCTATCTGAAGAGTATATGTATCAATGTCTACAGAAGTTTTATCAGACAATTAATAAAGCCAAAATATTGAAACTGAAAGGCCCCTTGTTTTGTGACATTTAAATAACATTTTAGCCTTATATTTAATAATATTTTCAAATTTTAGAACCATTGTCTGCCCCCCCCCAACATACACACACATGCACACACATAAACAAATAGCAGAAAAGAAATCTGAATTATATCAGGCCAGATTCTGTTTCAAGAACTTATTACATCTACAATTTTAGGCAAATCATTTATTTTCTCTAAGCCTTAATCTCCTTTTGGTAAAATAGAGATAAAATAGTATCTTTCTCATAGAATATGTGTGAGAATTATCAAGTGACACGATCCATATAAAATGCTTAGTTTACTGCCTTGCATTTGCATGTCCTTTAGAAATGTCAGTTATTAATAATAATGTTATTACAGCTAAAATTGAAACTATGCATAATTCCACTGCTGCTGTAATGTGGTTTATGCCCTTCTAGTCTTTTCCTATCAATACAAAACACATTAACAATACATGCTAAATATGCTCTTTTTACATGGCCATTATTGTGAATATTTTTATTTGGCAATTATTGTGAATATTGACCCAGATCATTAATATGCTATGTTATTATGGCATTTAGTGGCATAATAGTTTTACATTATAATGATCCTTAATGACATTCTAATTATTTCCAAATTATCTATCCTAAGCATAATGCTGCTATGGACAAACTTATACTACATCTTTTTATTAACACCTCTATTTTTTTCCTTAAAATCCATCATTGGAAATAAAACGTTGCCTGGCCGGAGTGGAACCGTTGTTGAGCATCAACCGATGAACCAGGAGGTCATGGTTTGGTTCCAGATCAGGGCACATACCTGGGAGGGGGCAGCTGATCAATGATTGTAAATCATTATTGATGTTTCTATCTTTCTCTCCCTCTATTTTCCTCTTCGAAATCAACAAAAATATATTTAAAAAAAGAAATGAAAAGTTAAGTGCATTTTAAAAATTCTAAGCGTATAGAATCCCTGTTTTTTTCAGAATGATTTTTAAAACATATACTCTTATCAACATTGTGTTGGAATATCTATTCGAAAATCTTGTTAACACACAGGAGTTTTATTATATTTAGACTCTACTAATGTAATAGTTTTAAAATATTTGATTATTGTTTTGACATGCATGTGCTTGGTAATTTGGTTTAATATTTCATATATATGTTGATACTTTATAATATTTCCTTTATTAGTTTCATGATTTAAACAGTCACAAGGCAAAATATTTACGTATAAGAATGGAAGGAATTATTGCAACTATCTTCAAACAACCTACCTCACAATCTTAGAAACGGCTCTACATGATTTTACTAATATGTAGAACCTAAAGAACAATATAAGTGAGCAAACAAAACAGAAACAGGCTCATAGATATAGAAAACAGAGAGAGGTGAAAGGTGTTGGGGGACTGGTGAAAAAGATGAAGGGATTAAGACGTATACATTAGAATTACAAACTATGCTTAGAAATATGGTCAATGCTATTGTAATAACCACTTATGGGCCAATTGTGTGCTGAAAATATCAGAGGGAACACTTTGTAACGTATATGATTGTCTGGCCACTGTGCTGTACACCTGGAACTAATACAAAAATGGCATTGGGTGTAAACTGCAATTGAAAATTTTTTTTAAATTAAAAAAGAAACTGCTCACAATTTTTAAAGTATTTTTGTAACATTTTAACCTATTTTTCCAACTGTAATTTAGATTCATCATCAAATTTTCCTTCCCTCATTCAAGTCAAAGTGGCCACTCATCCTGCGCAATCCATTTCGAATTCTCAAGAGTTTACCATTATGTTTGTAGGCAATTGCCATTAGTTATATATTTATTTTTCTCCATATAAATATATTAGCTCTTCTTGTTCTAATACTCTTTTATGTTTCTAAACATGTTTTATATTCTACATAATTTTTATGTTTTTGAGCTCTTTTCCTATAATTTATAATTTTCTTATAGTGTCTTTTTATCATAATTCTAGAGGCCTGGTGCACAAAAATTTGTGCCCTCAGCCCGGCCTGTGCCCTCTCACAGTCTGTGACCCCTCGGGAGATGACCACCTGCTGGCTTAGGTCCGCTCCCTGGGGGATTGGACTTAAGCTGGCAGTCAGATATCCCTCTGGCAGCCCAGGAACCCTCGAGGGATGTCCACTTGCCCGTAAGGAGCAAGCCTAAGCTGCAGTCGGACATCCTTAGTGCTGCTAGGAGGCGGAAGAGGCTCCCACCACCACCGCTGTACCGGCAGCTGGCAGCCGAGTTTGTGGCTGAGCACAACTCCCCCTGTTGGAGCACACTGACCACCAGGGGGCAGCTCCTGCATTGAGCGTCTGCTCCCTGGTGGTCAGTGTGTGTGTGAGTGGCTGATGGCTGTTTGCAGGTTGGCCATTGACCCTTTGGGGTGGGGTGCCTGGCCAGCCTGTTTGAGGAGCTGAGGGCCGTTTTCAGGCTGGCCACACCCCCTTCAGTCTGGGGGGTCCTGCTGGGGTGTCTGGACGTCTGGGTGAGGGGCTGTTGGTTATTTGCAGGCTAGCCATGGCCCCCAGCCACCCAACCTCCCAGTGGGGCCTGGCTGGAAGCAGGTATCTGGGATTTATTTATCTTCTATAATTGAAACTTTGTTGCCTTGAGTGGAGGCCACAGCTGGCCAAGGCAGGCGGGAAGTTTGGCTTTCTCGATCGCCGGGGCAACCAAGCCTCCTGCTTGCTCCAGCTCCTTGGCTGCTGGCCGCCATCTTGGTTGGGTTAATTTGTATATAGTCACTCAGATTGGCGGGTGGGCATGGCTTGGGGCATAGCGGAGGTGTGGTCAATTTGCATGTTTCTCTTTTATTAGATTAGATTTTTAAATTGTCTAATCCTCATATAGAAAAGTGGTTTTATTTACCTGCATGTTTCATTTTGTAAAGTGGTTCCATGTAATTAATTGTAATTTCAAACGTCTTTTTAACATACTCTTTTTATTAGGCCATAATACCATCATCCCACAATATTGAATACAATATGTATCTACTCTGTTTTTTTTTTATTTTTTTCATGTAATGTCTTATTGAGACAAGTGGAATTGCTTTGTTATTGAGGGATAGTTTATAGTGTTTTAACATTTTAGAAGATTGATTGTATTTAAAATTGAGGCTTCTGTTTCTAATTTATTAGAAGATATTATTTATTCAGTTCATTTCTTAATGAATATTGCAGAGTTTCAAGTATGTGCCTTATATTTTTATCAAAACTTAAAAAGAAATGTACACATATAAACATTATTTAATTTTTAAATTATTTCATATAAAAATCCTGAGGCCAGTCTTTGTAAGCAAAAATAACTGTTGATCTTATTTTACCTCCTTTAGTATATCTCATTAGAGGCTATAATCCACAAAACGAAGATAAAGGAAAAAGTCTAGCACACCTGGTGTGGCTCAGTGGTTGAGTGTCAACCTATGAAACAGGAGGTCATGGTTCATTTCCTTGTCAGGGTGCATGACTGGGTTGTGGGATTGATCCCCTGTGTGGGGCATGCAGGAGGCAGCCGAGCAATGATTCTCTCTCATTGTTACGTTTCTCTCTCACTTTTTCTCTCTGCCTTCCTCTCTGAAATCAATAAAAATATATTTAAAAAAAGGAAAAAGTCAGTAAAACTGTAAATTGTCATATTACTCCTAATGCACTTTTTCTAAAGTGGTATGATAGAATAATCATATCATCATATCAAAGGCTGTACATTCTTTGTTATACAATTTATAAAATAACTAGAGACCTGGTGCACGGATTCATGCACTGGTGGGGGGTCTCTCGGTCTTGCCTGTGCCCTCTTATAATCCAGGACTCCACAGGGATTGTTGGATAGCGGGTTTCGGGAGCCGGATCCTATGCGTTGAGTGTCTGCCCTCTGGTGATTGGTGCATGTCATAGTGACCAGTCCATCTCTATTTTGCTTGTTAGTTCATTAGTGCAATAGATTCATACACACACACGCCGACCCATATTTTAAACTAAAGGAACTGCAACAGTGTAAAGATTAGCTTCTGATAATATTCTTAGAGGTTAAATTAAATTGAGATTTTGTTGGGTTTAATTATGAACTGAAAAAGCTTTAAATTATTTTCTAGTTTCATTTACTGAGTTTTGAGTGATAATATGTTTGTGCAAGTATGATTTCATTATGGATCAATGGTTTAAGAAGGTTTAGTTTCTAGTCCAAGTTAATAGAACGTTTTCTGATGTAGCCATAATGTCTCCTATATATTAGGTGACCTCCATTTTTTCCATGTGAATTGCTTTCAAAATTGTCGAGGGATGGAAAATTACTATGGGAGGGTAATCTGTAAACCAACTGTAGCTTTCCATATATAGTAGGATACCTGTTCACATCTAATAATCACTGTTTCTTCATTGATTCATGAAAATATTTATCAAATTATGACAAGTGGTATGGAACTAGAAGCCATGAAGAGTCACATAAAAGATGTTAGAGAAAAATGTTAAAGATTGAATACTCCTATTTTAATATTTTTTACTAGGCAAGGCATTTTATTCCGAGTCAGAATAATGTTTAAATCACCCTGTTCCAGATGCACACACAGATTACTGCAGTAAATATGAATCTTTGGTCACAATTAAAGTTGAGATATAATGTAATTTTCTTTATCAATTTTTTAACACTCACCCAAGGATATGTTTTTCATTGACTCTAGAGACAGAGGAAGGGGGAAGAAGAGCATGGAAATGAGAAAGATACATCAGCTGGTTGCCTCCTGGAGGTTATGCAACCAGGGATTGAACCCACAACTCACAGGCCCCCACTCTGACCAGAATCAAACCCTCAAGACCCTTCAGTGCACAGGATGACACTCTATCCCACTGAGTCATACTGGTCAGGGCTCTCTATCAAATTTTTATTATTATTTCAAACACCTATTATTTTACATGGTGAAAACTTCATATCAAACAATTGGGGGAGAGTTTACTCTCTGTTTTTGCCTAGGATTGCCTTTAAATTCC
This sequence comes from Myotis davidii, assembly GCF_000327345.1. Classification (NCBI taxonomy): domain Eukaryota; kingdom Metazoa; phylum Chordata; class Mammalia; order Chiroptera; family Vespertilionidae; genus Myotis; species Myotis davidii. The sequence goes on along the minus strand of NW_006299520.1, from coordinate 4,061,652 downwards.
ACAGAATTTTTGAAACCAAGATTTTGGGAACAAAATTAGAAAAATAATGGGAAAAATTCATTACTTGCAAGGGAGAATGAACAATAGGGAGGATCAGGAAAGTAGATATTTTCTGATCTTTCAGGATACTGCTATCAGTATTCCCCTTTTTCTATCCAAATCCTATATAATAAAAGGCTAAGATGCAAATCGACTGACCAGTGGAATGACCGGTCACTGTGATGCACACGGACCACCAGGGGGCAGATCCTCAGTGCAGGAGCTGCCGTCTGGTGGTCAGTGCGCTCCCATAGTGGGCGCGTCGCTCAGCTGACTAACAGTTGCCAGATGTCGGGCTCGTAGCTGGTGGGCCTACCGAGTGACAGGTAGGTGCAGCGGGACCAGGATGAGTGGGAGCAGTGCATTGCCTGGCCCGCGCTCCTCCCTGGCTGCCTGCTGCAGCCCAATCCCTGCAGGCCATGCTGAGGGACCCCACAGGTGCACAAATCTGTGTACTGGGCCCCTAGAATCCTATATAATAAAAGGCTAATATGCAGATCGACCAAATGCGGAATGACTGATTGCTATGATCTGCACTCACCACCAGGGGGCAGACGCTCAATGTGAGAGCTGGCCCCTGGTGGTCAGTGTGCTCCCACAGGGGGAGCACCACTCAGCCAGAAGCCGGGCACACGGCTGGTGAACCATTTGGGGGTCCCGGACTGCGAGAGGTCACAGGCCAGGCTGAGGGGACCCCCATGCACAGATGTGCACCAGGCCTCTAGTCTATAATAATAAAAGCGTAATATGCTAACTAGACTGGACATCCTTCCGGTGATCTTCTGCACAAATCCGGGGCTGCAAAGGAAGCCAGGGTCCCTGGTGCCAGAGGGAAGCCGGTGCAGGCAGCCGCGGGAAGGAAGGCCTACACTTGCATGAATTTTGTGCATCGGGCCTCTAGTGATAATAGAATGTCTGGCCTTTTTTAGTCACTGTTTTCTCTCATTGTCCTTCTGTAGTAATTACTTCCATGTGTATATGCATGTATGACATTTAATATTAAATAGACATTTAATATTTCTAAATAACTGAGAATAAGATAACCAAACTCTATTTGTTATCACTTTATGCAGTAAAACTAAACTTTCAATGAGATTTAGAGTGATTGAGCCATAATAAATTGTCTGATGTTTAATGCATGCCCACTCTGTCATATTCTTAACTAGAGCACAGTTTCACTAGGACAGTGTTCTTAAATGATGTAGTTATTTATTTTCTTTCTTAAATTTTATTTTATTTTATTTTTTTCCATCACCATTTATACCCTCTATGCCCTCTTTCAAATCCACCCACTCCCCTCTTCCCTGCAATTAGTAAAGGTATAGTTAACCTTGCTTTGTCAACTTGACATTGGTGTCTTTTTCTTTTTTTAATCTGCACCTGAAGATATTTTTCCATTGATTTCTAGAGAGAGTGGAAGAGAAGGAGGAGGATGAGAGAGTGAGGAACATCAGCATGAGAGAGACACATCACGCCGTGGTTGCCTCCAGCACATACCCCTACAAGGGCTGTGGAACCTGCAACTGAGATTTGTGCCCTTGACCAGGAATCAAACCCGCAATCCTTCAGTTTGTGGGCTGATGCTCTAACCACTGGAGAAACCGGCGAGGGCGACATGGGTGTCTTAATGGCAAGAACCAGATAGTGCCAAATTCAAGACATGTGTGATGATCCTTAGAGTGGCACATGACAGGAGCACAAAAAACATTTAATGTTTGTTAAATGAATAAATTAAACTTTATGAAGACTAGATGCTGTGTAAACTGGTAGAACTGAACCCATAAATTGAGAACTACCTGAAGTTTATTCTTTTTAAGTACAAGACACATATGATTAAGAATAATAATCATTAAATTATGACACTGATTCTCAGTTCTGCATCACTAAGCAAATAGAAACAAAAAACCAAATCCTTCACTAGTTTGACTAAGGGGATAGTTTCTGTTCGAGTCTAGCATTCTTTCACGATAGCATCCATCCCTTATCATCAAACATACAGTATATATTAGTATAAGAATTTTATTATTTGTCACTACTGAAAACTGTGCAGCATAAATATAATAAATGTGAAATTTACAAATTAAAATGGTCTTAAATTAGTAACTACTCTAAATTTTTGCTGCAACAAGTCAGTGAGTAAATACACAATTCCAGATTTAATGGATATTTTGTTATGAATTATATTTTTTAAATCATGTATTAAGTAGTAGAATTATTTCTTTTGTTTCAAACCTTTTTCATTTTAAGATTATTCTCCATCTTTAATAATGTGAATGCTCAAGAGTATCTTCGTATGTGTTCCTTTAGCAATTTATTTCCTTGGATGTGTTCTCCCTCCATATATTCTACAGAATTCCAACCAATAATTACACATCTGCCAACAAAAGTCTTGGCATTCTCTCTCCTGACCCTTCCTTTGATTGTATTCTTTCCTTTGATACCATTTTTTCTAGTGCTTTGATAGAAAAGCTATGTTCTACTCTCTTGAGATAAAATAGTCACTTAATGATTCGAGACTAATCTAAAAACAACTTCTTCTTTAGGCTGAAAGCAAGCACTAAAATCACTAAATTTCAATGCAATGTTGAAAGGGAGTTGTTCTGATTAACATTTATATTCAATGAAATGTAGGACATATAGTTATATAATGTGTGTGTGTGTGTGTGTGTGTGTGTGTGTGTGTGTGTAAGAGAGAAGAGAGAAAGAGAGAGAGAGAGAGAGAGAGAGAGAGAGAGAGAGAGAGAGAGAGAGAGATTTTTTTTTTAAATTTGGCTTGGCTTATATGGCTTTAAATTTTTTTTCTAAAATTTTTATCACTTTTTTTTAAGATAATATCTTCCTTTTATAAACTCTATGAAAAAAAATTCCATGATTGAATAACTTTAGGTAACACTGTATATTTTATCATGTCTTGAAGGATCATAATTCATAGTTACATAATAAAAGCTACCAGATAGTCTGCAGTAAATAGATTCTAAAGTTTTTCAAGCACTTTTCATTATTTTGATTTTATTGACTGGAATTTTAAATCCTCCAAATTTAGTGTCCTGGATGAGAAATCATTAAAAATACAAACATAATTAATCTTTATTATTCAATCAGAGGACTTTAAAAATTTTATTAAGCTATGTCACACAAAAAGTAGAATTCTGACAGTGTATGCTATTTTAACACTGAGGTATAAAGGCAGCCAAAATTAAATGTATGCAACAGTTCTTCACAAATGGATAACAAAACAGGCAGATGTATTTGTCAAGATTATTAATTCTAGTTACTGTGTTACAGGTGGCAACCACATCATTTAGAGACTGAGATATGAGGTTGCTTTGAAGTAAAATATTGGCCTATTAATTTAGTGTCAATTAACTTCAAAAATGGAGAGGGGTATGGAGAAAGGACATTTTCAAAGGAAAGAAAATGTTTAATTATTATTTCATGCAGGACTTACTAATAAATCACCCTAAAGAATGCAGTTGAAGACAGTTATTCATTGTTTCTGCTTATGTTAGTAATTCATTGTCTGTCTCCTCCCACTGGAATGTAAGCTTCAGCTGGACAGATTATTTTTCTCTTTTTTTCATAACTACATCCCTACTGCCTAGACCAGCGTTCTCAACCTGTGGCTTGCGACTCCTTTGGGGGTCGAATGACCCTTTCACATGGGTCGCCTAAGACCATCGCAAAACATATATAATTACATATTGTTTTTGTGATTAATCACTATGCTTTAATTATGTTCAATTTGTGGCAATGAAAATACATCCTGCATATCAGATATTTACATTACGATTCATAACAGTAGCAAGATTACAGTTATGAAGTAGCAATGAAAATGATTTTATGGTTGGGGGTCACCACAACATGAGGAACTGTATTAAAGGGTCGCAGCATTAGGAAGGTTGAGAACCACTGGCCTAGACCATTCCTGGTAGATAACTGGCTTGCAATAAATAGTTGTTGAATCAATGAATTATTCTGATAAGTTAAAAATAATTATTTTCAGTCTTTACGTGTTTTTGACCTTTCTGTTGAACCCTTCCTGCCCTCTTTCCCAAATCACATCCCTTGTGGGCTTAGAGATGTATCCAGTAAACTACAGTTAAGGCAGTATTTCTAAAACTATGGTCTGAAATCATTGGCACAAAATCACTAAAACGCTTTGTTTAAAAATGCCTACTCTGGATCCTACTCCATACTTATTAAGTCACTATTTGTTACTCAGGCCTAGGAATAAAAAAAAGTACCCCCAGGTGATTTGAAGCACATAAAATCTTAAAAACGACAGCCTCTGGCAAGCCAGCAGGTATAGTGGTTCTCAACCTTCTGGCCCTTTAAATACAGTTCCTCATGTTGTGACCCAACCATAAAATTATTTTCCTTGCTACTTCATAACTGTAACGTTGCTACTGTTATGAATCGTAATGTAAATATCTGATATGCAGGATGGTCTTAGGCGACCCCTGTGAAAGGGTCGTTCGACCACCAAAAGGGTCGTGACCCACAGGTTGAGAACCACTGTCTTATAGGGATTCTCAAGTGCCTCTCCTATCCATTCAAGTGAACTGGGTTCCCTTATATTTAACACAGACTTTTAGAGTAATGAAATGACAGTGTTGGGCACTCAGGTCACACCCATAAAATTTGGATTAAGTAATTAATTAATTGTGGATCTGAAATCTGACTCCTAGATCACTTTTATTAAAATCTCCTTTTAACACAAATATATATATACAAAATTAATTATCAGAAATATCATTTTGTTATAATTTCAATACAGAGAGGCAGATGCAATAATTATTGACATCACTGTCAGACTGCATTACACTCAAGTTCTTGTTGCTTCAGATATATGCTTTCATTAAAAGCTTTTGGGTAGATTTCTACTGTTGGTGTATCTTTGAATGTTTCTACCTGCAATGAACTCCTATAGAAAAGTGGTTAAGACTTATTTCCTGAGACGTATACTTATACTTTATACTTATGATCCTGTTATTTTTATTTTTATTGCGAAAACATTATATGTATTAAGGACAGTAGAAACCAGAAGATAGCTTTCCACTACCCTGACTATATCCCACCAAAGGGCACTAGTTGAAGTTCAAGTTTTTGTTATCTAAAGCTAAGATTATTACCTTCAATACTGTTAACATTTGGAGCAGATTATTCTTAGTTGGAAGGGGTGTGGGGGACTGTCTTGTGCATTGCAAAATGTTTATCAGCATTTCCAATCTCTATTGGTAGATTCCAGTACCACACCCCCAAAATATGAAAACCGAAAATATCGTTAGACATTGTTCAGTGTCCTCCAGAGGGCAAAATCACCTCTGTTGAAGCCTAATGTTTAAAGGGATTTGATTGGGACTATGTATTCCCAGGATATTATCTTGACTGACATAAAATAAAGTTATGGGAGCTTATGTCACCTTACACTAAAACCTGATTAGTTAAACCCAGTTATATGCATGAAGTTTCAACAGTTGGGTTAAATATTAACCTGCTTGATTTTACTTATTAAGGAAGACGAGATCTAAGATTATATATTCATATCACAAATTTAACTGTAGAGAATGTTGTTATCCAATGAACTCATTATGTACTGTTAGCCAATGCGTGCAATGCTACAAGAACTAGAGTTGTTCAACATCATTATACATATTAAAGAGATCTGAATTACTCTACTCTCACATTATTTCATCTAATTATATAATAACTGGCAATGGCAGTGAGGCAGTGGCTGTTAGCCAACAGGTCCTTGGAGAATTGGCACACTGACTGTGTGATCAAGTTGGCCTCAATACTAGAGGTTTATAGATTAATGGTGGAAGTACATTTTTTATATTGTCAGGGAGCAAGAGCAATCATTAAAGAGAATTGCAGTGTGAGTAGTAATAGTCCCAAGTTCCTGGGATGTAGCCATGATATCAAAATTGAAGCTATGATTGTCCCTATAAATGCTTCCAAAGGCTATGTACAGGATGATTATGGTAGTATATTCCAACAGCTGCCAGAGAGTAAACTCAAGTGTGAAATCACTATATTTTAAAAATATCTTTATGAAATGAGGCTTAGCATGGAAATGTTATAAAATATGGTATTTTATAAACTGAATGGTTCTCTGAGTAGAAACAATATTCAGACTATAGAGTTAAGTATCACAGCAACAAAAAGCAGTATTTAACAAAAGCTAACATGATTACTAATCATAGACTAATATCTTTAGAAATATGATACAAAAAATAAAGCAATAGGATTAAAGCCAAATTATGAACAACACCCTGTTAATACATATGCTGTTGATTTACAACTTAATTTTTGGATTGAAAACTTCTTAAATAACTTCATTGAGGATGAATCTTTAAAAGAGAATATATCTTTACTAAAAAAAAGGGAAGTAAGACAATCAAAATGAATTACTGTATCAAATATATAGAATTTTCTAAGTGGTCCTCTTCCATCTATAATAATAAAAGCATAATAGTATAATTCGACTGGACAGCCAAACAACCTTCCAAACATCCTTCCAGACAAAGCTGCAGTGGCAGGGGCCAAGGCAGAGGTGGACGCTGTGGTGGGCGGGGTCAAGGCAGAGTTGGTTAGTGGCAATCAGGCAGGCATGCAGAGTGGTTAGGGGAGATCAGGCAGGAAAGGCAGAGGGGTGAGGGGAGATCAGGCAGGCAGGACAAGACCTTACTGAGAGTCATAGGTATCTAGTACTCTGTGTGACATGTTGGTGTTCTGTAGCTCTGATCAGTTAACAAATTAATGTATTGTTGAAAAAATATGAAATTTAATGACCAAAAGTAATGCTCACAGATTTAATACATATAATAATTGCATAAAAATATATGCCAGAAGTATTCTTTTTTAAAAATATACTTTTATTGATTTCAGAGAGAAAGGGGGGGAGAGAGAGGGAGATAGAAACATCAGTGATGAAAGAGAATCATTGGTTGGCTGCCTCCTACATGCCCGCAACCTGGGCATGTGCCCTTGACTAGAATTGAACCTGGGACCCTTGTGTCCACAGGCCAACGCTATGTCTACTGAGCCAAACAGGTTAGGGCATGCCAGAAGTATTTTAAGTTCCTTCAAAGGGTTGTATTATTCAAAATTATTCAAAATATTCTCTAATATAGGGATTTTAATTATTCTCTTTTTATAGATGAGGAAATGGAGGCAAAAGCTTATCTAATATCTAACATCTAACAAATGGGAACCTAAGCTTTAAACCCAGATAGGAGAATATAGACTCTTATCTATTATGGTACATGCTTCTCTATTCAAATTTTTACACTGATATAACTATATCTAGTATTGGTAAAAGAACATTGAAAAAATATTCAGGACCTAGCCAGTTTGTCCTGCTCCCAGCCGCTGCGGTGGGTTTGCCCTCCTGCTCCCAGCCGCTGCAGTGGGTTTGCCCTCCCGCTCCCAGCCACTGCAGTGGGTTTGCCCTCCCTCTCCCAGCCACTGCAGTGGGTTTGCCCTCCCGCTCCCTGCCGCTGCGGTGGGTTTGCGCTCCGGCTCCCAGCTGCTGCGGTGGGTTTGCACTCCCACTCCCAGCTGCTGCGGTGGGTTTGCCCTCCCGCTCCCAGCCGCTCCCTCTGGGATTCCCCCCCTGCTCTCAGCTGCTGGAGCGGGTTTCCCCTCCTGCCTCCACAGTCTTGGCTTCTTCCTGTCTCCACCGCCTCTACTTTGCTCCCTTCTGTAGTGCTTCACTTCCATTTTGTCTTCAGTCTTCATTCCCAGCGGGTATATGCAAATTAACCACCATCTTTGTTGGCGGTTAATTTGTATAAAGTGCTTATTAGCCAATCGGAGGCATATTGAAGGTACAGTCAATTACCATGTTTGTCTATTATTAGGTAGGATATTTTATAATGAACACTTTCAAACAGAAAATCTGAAGCATAGTTTCCATATATCCACCATCTAGACCAGGTGTTCTCAACCTTCGTAATGCTGCGGACCCTTTAATACAGTTCCTCATGTTGTGGTGACACCCAACCATAAAATTATTGTTGTAGCTACTTCATAACTGTAATTTTGCTACTGTTATGAATCATAACGTAATTATCTGATATGCAGGATGTATTTTCATTGTTACAAATTGAACATAATTAAAGCATAGTGATTAATCACAAAACAATATGTAATTATATATGTGTTTTCCGATGATCTTAGGCGACCCCTGTGAAAGGGTCGTTCAACCCCCAAAGGGGTTGTGACCAACAGGTTGAGAACCGCTGATGGAGACTCTACAATGAACAGCTTGCTATATTTACTATCCATTCATCTACCCTTCAATTTATTCATCAATCCATTTTATTTCAAAATAAGTCACAGACATGAGTATGCTACACTCCTAAACTTTTCATCACAGTTAACATTAACTAGAGTTCAGGGTTTATTTACAATACATTTTTTCTAGGTGAAATTTTAATGGAGTAGATTGCCTGAATTTTTAAAAATATATTTATCGTTGAAAGTATTACATAGGTCCTCCTTTTCCGCCCCCAGTAACATCTTCTAGCCTGCTCTTGTTCTCCCTTCCCCTGCCAGGCCCTCACCACCTCATTGTCTGTGACCATGGGTTATGCATATATGCATACAAGTTCATTGGTTGATTTCTTCCCACCCACCCTCCCCTGCCTTCCCTCTGAGGTTTGACATTCTGTTCATGCTTCTGTGACTCTGAATCTATTTTTGGTCATCAATTTATTTGGTTCATTAGATTTGATTTTCTGATATTTCTAAAGGCGGTAGTAGAGTAATAATATGAACTCTATTTGTTCTAGATTCCTTATTACTGAGTCAAATTGTTAAGTTGATATCTTGAATAGAAACATTTTCTTTTCCTATTTCAGTTTCATAAGAACAAAAAGTTGTCTCAGAGTATCTTATTTTGATATCTATTAAGTACAGTTTAAAGTAACATATATTATAAGTAGATGCCTAGTGCACTAATTTGTACATAAGTGGGGTCTCCTGGCCTTGCAGGCGATCAGGGCCATGGGAGGATGGCTAGGGTAGGGGCTGCGGGAGGTTGGCCGGCCAGCCCGATTGGGGCCATCAGGGTTGTCCAGCCAGGGGAGGGGCCAGGAGAGGTTGGCTGTGGGAACACACTGACCACCAGGAGGCAATGCCTGCATTAAGCGTCTTCCCCCTGGGGGTCAGTGCTCATCATAGCAACTGGTCAACAGGTCATTCCGTTGTTCAGTCACTTAGGCTTTTATATATACAATAGATATTTTATGCTTTAGGTTAATTGACTATAAATTTGCTCTGCAAATATTGACATGATATCCCAACATGAACAGATAGTAAAATGTGATCCTAGAAAATAATTATATAAGGAGGACACAGAAACTCTAATATTTCTGTTAAAGAAAAATAGAGTATTCAGTTTGTCCAGGAATTATATGTACTTTAAGTAATGTACTATTTTGAACTAGCCAATATTTTTAATGAGGTTTTGCTGTGTTAAATTATGGTATAAAAAAGTAAGATACTGGTTCAATGAGAAAAAGAAAGAAAGAAGGGGATAAGAACAATGATAGTTAAGAGATTATTTCCATAACCTATATTATCTTTAGCAAAGGTCATAGAGAGAGTTGTTCATTTATCACTTGGGTAGAATTGAACAGAGAACATTTGTTAGGTGAATAGTATAGTGACTTTTAATGCCAGAAGTGAGTCTAATGATTTGTTGGGAGTTATTTTAAGAAATAGAGTCAGAAAATAAAAGTTGATGAAAGTAGTTGAGCATATATGATAGCATTTTGAGTGAACAAATAAAGTAAAAGTTATTTGGGTATTCAAATTAATGTTTACAGTGCACAAATTGAAGGACATTTTTACTCAATATAAATTCTGTTTAAAGATTTTAGAGTGCCTAGTAATATTTGAACTTATTTTCTGAACAAATAAATTAAGTAAATGCAGTAAAGGCAAATATATGAAATAATTTTTTTAAATTTAAAATAAATAGCTTTTTTCATATGAAATTAAAAGCTGAAAATGTGTATTCAGGAAATGAACAGGCCTCAGCAAAGATGTACATCCTTTTGTAAGTCTCTAGTAAATGAAGACCTAGTTACCAAACTGAAGTCTGTTTAATAAATGTGCATTCAAAGAGTTGTATATTTTTACAAAATGAAAATATGGTCACTTCAATTTTTATTTTTTGTGATATCTCTCATTGTGTGTGATTATTTTTTCAGTTGTGATTAAATAAATCGCTGGTATACTTCAGAACAGTAGTTTCTGAAGGTAAGGAATCTCATAGTTGACACTCAGAAATGTTTATTGCAAAAATCTATACAGGATTATTGATATGAAAAATAATTGTCAGTAGGTTCAAAATACTTGTATTCACGAATACAGTATTTTCTTCTACAGTTTTGTAGTAGAGCATATACAATTAATAAAAATGTTCTGTATTTCCTTAGTTTTGCTGAAAATCAAGAACCAGAAAAAAAGGAATGAGCAGCTAAGTTCACTGCAATTTTAACTAATTTGGATGCTAGAGAACAAATTATCTATGGCTTAGATATTTGGTATACATCTTGGCACATAAACTCTTTACACTGTATACGAATGTCAAACATTCAGATTTTTATAAATAAAGACTTTCTCTGGTCTCACTGTACAATTTCTTAGAGAAATGAGTGTTCCTTTGAAATTGAAAGGTCCCTGCAGCTATATTTGATAGAACTGCCAAAAGCCATCTATGAAACTATTAAGAGTGAAGAACTATTGTACTTGAGTTCAGCATTGTTTTGGAGAGAAAATTTTATATACTATATGGTTATATTTCATTTGACCACAGATGGCAATTGATATTGGACTGAAAATCTTGGTTATTTTAAGTGAAAATATTTCATAAGGTTCAGAAGATATGAACACAAAATGTTATTACAGTAAAATGCTGATAAAATTATATTTTTAAAAGTATGTGTGAATAACCAATGGAAAGGAAGTATATAATAGATCAAAAATATACTTATACCAACTCTTCCTATAAGCAAGTACTTTATTTCAATGGCTTCTGTTAAACTTAGAGTAGAGTAATTAAAATTACAACATATTTCATATAAATAATATACATATAGAACATAAACTAAGACTGATTTTTAAAAGCATATTTTAGAGTTAACTTCTGTGTATTTCTGTGATTTTATAACATTTAACCTACAATCATATATGAGCTTTCTTCCAAAATGTTTTAGGAAATAATGCAAGTAAAAATCCAGCGCTTGCACAGAAAAAAAAATAGTACTTCTTCCATGTTTAATTAAAGACTTCTAGGGAGTATATGTTTTCAGTATTTTAAGAGAAAAGAATAATGACCTGATAGTAATGAGGAGGATACTGATAAAAATAAAGGGTACACACTTACTGAGGACTTACTGTCCACCAGGCAATCCGATTCTTTGTGCATATTATCTAATTTTAGTGCCCACAGCAATCCTATGAGGCAGAATATTATTATTATTGTTACATTTATGAAGACATTGAAACTTTAAACAATCAATGTATTTCCCCCAAATCTCTCAGATACTAAATGGCAGAGAAAGTTCACATCTTGGTCTGCTTTATTCTCAGGGACTGATACACAAGTTAAAGAAGGTGCGGAAGGATTAGAAGGCAAACAGTAGGAACAAGATCTGGGAGAACCGGACACATTTATTTTATTCTCTATTAGATTTTGAAATAATAATTATTATTTTCAGAATATTTTCACAAATAATTACTCAAAAAACTCTATCGCATGTATAAAGGGAGACAGAAAAAAACAGAGTTTCTTTTTACACATGAAAAACTGACCTATCATAGGTGAGGAGCATTGTTCAAAGTTTTACTACCTAATTGTAGACAAGTAGACAATAAAGATGTGTCCACAGACTGCATTAAAAATAATGCTCTTTTTAGTCATTTGCCAAACTACCAAATCCTAAATACATATGTTAAAGCAGCTATAATTTCAGGATGAGAGAGAATACTTTGAAGGCATTGGTTCAGACAATTTAAGACACTGTGGCTCTTTACTTATTTTTAACTGAGCCAGAGTTCTAATTATTTTTACAATTATTTCTAATAGAACAGTGGTTATGATTTCCAGATTCTGTCCTAGCATTTCAAATCTCAGGTAATTGATAAATACGGTCATTTCTGAACCTAAGGTGAGTAACATGAAGCCAGTCTTCTAATTATCATCTTAAAAGTGTAGGTCTTCATAGGAATAATTTACATAAGTGACCTGAGATGCTGAGCCTTTAGAGAAGTGTTGTAAAAATATGGAGAATTCAATTATTTTGAAAAACTATAAACAAAAGTATGCAAACATCACAATCCTAATTCTATGTGGTGCCATAATATCCACAAAGCAATCATCAGGGACATCACCTCATTTTTTAAATCAAAACGGGGAAGTTGTGTCCTTCCTGTTTTACACCCGAGAGATGTGAACAGTTGACTCACTGAAGGTCCCGCAGGGATGGAAAGGAAGCTTACCAAGATTCAAGCCCACCTTCTTTTTTTCAACATAATATCCTTCTCCTTCTGAAGATCTAAAACTGAAATTCTCACTAAATGTGGAAGCCAAATTCATGTGTGTGTGATCCTAACCTTCTTATATTTATTTCACGTTCAAGACAGCATAGTATATTCTTAACTGCTTATGATTAAACCTAGTATTACTTTTTGGCCTATGACATCATATTGCAAGTCATTTATTTATTTTTATGCATGAGTATTTTATGTACAGTTCATTTAATTACACAAGTAAGAAACTAGATTGAATTAGTGAAAAATTGCTTCATTTCCAGACATCCAGAAAAGAATATCTAAAATTCAGCTTGAGAGAGTTTAGCTAGACATTACAAACTCATTTATTGTAATGATAATGCAGTGTCAAATAGGGTATCAAAACGTGTAAAAGGTTTTTGTTTTTGTGGTGTGTTTTTCTGCTAGTTTAAATTACAAAGAAAAAAGGAGAAATAATTGGGAAGCGAATGTAGTCAGTAGAGGAAGTTATGATATAGAAAATAGAACAGACACTCAAATATGAAATGTTTCTAAATTATGCTCTCAGGTAGGTTTCATATTTGAAAGTGAACCATATCCAGAATTTTACTCTTTATTCCCCCCCCCAAAATAATGTTTGTATCTTCAGGAATTAAATATTGATGGCTAAACAGTGGGGGGAAAATTTAAGGAAAAGCATAGTATTATTTTCAACTTAAGATATAACAGTGTTTTTAAATAAATAATGTGAGATAGTATAATCTATTATCATGTATAGTCCATGCACATATTGTAGGATGTGTATGCATATATATTCATCAAATATACTGTTATTGAATTTTTTATTCAAACACAAACTATAGAATATTATGCTAAGCAAAATAAGCCAGTCATAGAAAGACAAGTATCACATTATCTCACTATTAAGTGGAATCTAATGAACAAAATAAACTGACAAGCACAATAGATACAGAGACATAGAAGCATGGGACAGACTGTCTAATTTAAGAGGGGAGCTGGGGTGAGTGGGTAGGTGGGAAGAGATCAACCATAGAACTTGTATGCACATATGCGTAACCCACGGACACGGACAGTAGGGTGGTGTAGGCCTGCCGCGAGAGGCAGGGGCAGGTATAAGGGGTCAATGGAAGAAAAAAGGGAACACGTGATACTTTCAACAATAAATATTTTTATAACATACATATATTTTATGAATATAATAAATATAACCACATAGTGTGGCTTTTTTGTGTGTATGCAACTTTTATTTTCATGTTAGCAATTTAGTATTTTTGCTCTGTGCTTGTACTCCTAAACTCCTATGTACATATATGTTTGTGCATTTATACACAGACACTGATATTAGGATATGCTTTCTGTGTATCTTGATTACTCTATGATATGCACCTGCATTGGTGGTGAGCTGAAATAGCTCTACTTCAGTTCATACTAGTATATGACACAGGCAAGCCACATGTTGCTCTATTGATGGCATTCTTTTTTTCTATGTATTTTCTCTCAGAACTACTTTACTTTCATTTTACTTCTATGGCATACATTCCAAAGACCAAACTATTGAGTCTTGGTTGAAAGGAATATATATGTCTCTGTGTTGTGTATATTATGCACATTCTAAATTTTAATAGAGGTTTCTAAAATTGCTTTTGAAATTACTGTAATATTTCACATTTCTAGTAACATTGAATGACAGTACCGTTCTCTCACCATTTGTGAAAACAAGTTATAGATTTGTTTGCTTCTTCCAGACTACTGGTGCATAAAATACCTCATTATTAATATAATTACCATTTGCTAGCCTACTAGTGAACCTAAGCATCCTTTCATAATTTTTGGCACTTTGGATTTGTTGCTATGAAAACTGTCCATTTATAACCTTTGATCATTTTCCCCATAGTTTTTCTTTTTCTTGTCACCTTATAAGTTATTTTTGTATAATATTAATATTAATCCTTTTTCTGATACCTAAATGAAAATATATTCTAGATAATGTTCTACCTTATTGAATTTGTTATTGATATTTTTTATTATGAAATGCTTTAATATAACATAAAATCAAACATGGCTCTTTTTTATAGCATCTAGGATTCCCATTATTGTAAATAGAGTCTAGATTATTTTTTTTAGAGTCTAGATTCTTGACACTTTTATTAATTTATTACGTGTTAGCATTTAATTATCTTGTACATGCATGTTTGTGTGTGTGAGTGTGTATAGTAATTGGCTCCCATGTATATATTAATTTTGGAAATACCAATGTGTTTTTTTTAATTTCAGATATTTTTAACCAAGAACATGAAAATATGAAATAGATTTCCACTTACTCATGCCATGTTTTTTGACCCTTAAATAAATTTATGTAATAATCTTTACATATGTTCAATACCTTTCTTGATAAAGTGTATTCTGCTTTTTATCTATGCAGAATAGATTATTTTTATTTGTCTATTCCTCAATGCTTATTGCTAACACATAAGAAAGATAAAGTCAACATTATAATAATTTTTGAATGTAAAGCATCTCTTGGATTTTCTAAGTTTATAATCACATAGTCAAAAGTAAATTATTTTACCTCTTTTTAGATATTACCAAATATAATTATGCTTTGTCTCAAAACTTAATCCACATGATTAATAAAATACAAATACAGCTAAAAGTAGCATAACATAAATAGTCTTATTCCATATTTATAACTTTTTGGTGGGAAGCAGTGTGTAGCAAGCAGTATGGTACTATTTGTGATCATGAGTATTCACAATTAACTGTATATCCTTGAGCAATATAAACCAGTTTAACTGTCTATAAAATAAGAATAACTCTTATCATATGGTATTTTCTGATCGTCAATGAGACCTGTGATGGCCGTTGGGAAATTACAAATGTTATGTAAGTGTAAAATCACTGGCTAGAAATGTCAAACTCTTCAAAAGTAGGAAATATTCATTTTACTCTTAATTGAATTACAGTATGTGGACATTCGGAATTACTCTAGCTAAATTTGTTTCTAAAGGCAAAACTTAAAGAGATTATGATTATAGAAAGAAAAAACAGCTTGTTCAATTATTTAAGCTTCGATATATCTTTAAATCTACTGTGCCATTATATTCAACCAGTAAAGCATACAATCAGCCAAAAAGTGCCAATTAAAATGTTGCAATATTTAGAAGTGAACTAATAATGAAAAGAAAGGAACTTATAGAACATTATGCATCACAGAAAAGACAGATTAATAGAAGAAAACTAACAGAAGTTTAATAACATGTATACCTTCCATGTACATGGGAGCTACCAAGGAAAACTGAGTAACACCCCCCAAATGGCCCAATTCACCATCATATATATCATCTTCTGTTAAAGACCAAAGATGGTATTGAGAGAAGGGAGGGAAGCCAATTATGGGATATTATCAGGCAAAGCAAAGTAAATTAGGGTATGGTTGTGATTCACATGCAAGCTAGTTTCCTTCTCTCTTAATAAGAGTTTTTAGAGATTTAGTCATCCCCCTCTCCTTACAAATGGAGATCTATCTTATAAATAAATGTATGTGTTTCTTTTGGAGGGGTAACTTCTACTTGGTTTGTTCTTTCTTTCCCCACCCCCCCCATAAAAAAGATAGATAGATAGATAGATAGATAGATAGATAGATAGATAGATGATAGATAGGTTTATTTAACTTTATTTTTATTGTTAACACTATTACAGATGTCCCCATCCCGCTCCCTTTGCCCACCCCCACCTAGGCCCTGCTCTGGTTCTAGATAATCCTAAGGCCAAAGAAGACATATTTTAGGGTGGCATTCTGCTTCCCTTCATGATAAGGTGGCAGGTCTATTTGAATTTGACAGGTTCTGTGCTAAATCTGTCTAGATTGGGCTCTCTGAAGTATATAATTTTATCATGGCACATTATTTGTGGCAGAAATCTCTCAGTACCGTCTGTCTGAGGTAGGACTCTAAAACTTTGTAGATTCTCAAACAACCATTGTCTTCTTTCTTTCTTTTCTTCTTTTCTCTTTTGTAGTACATCTTGTACATTTGTATGAATGGCAGCACCATAAATGAATACCAAATGAAGTTTACACCAATTATTTAAAATTGTGTAAAGAGACAGCCATGTTTTACTTGGCTGTGTTTTTTTTTTTGAGCCATCTTTAATTAAAAATAGTAAAATGAATTCTATTGCTTAAAATTATTTATGCCTTTCTTTATACAGATTTGAGGTAGTTGAGCATAACCAGACTTAACCTAAAAATAAAAGGCCAAAGTAAGAAGCAATAGGCATTGTTTTGAAATAAAATAGCATTGCAATTCTGGAAAGTACTGATTCAGACAGAAGCACAAATCATCTTTTGATGAAGACAAGGGGTATTTCTGAGAAAGGGAAGGGAAATAATTATCTGAATAAAAGGAAGGAGTTTGTATTGGTGATGTGCCCCTGACAGGAATCGAACCTGTGACCCTTCAGTCCTTGGGCTGACACTCTAACCATTGAACAACCAGCCAGGGCTCCAACTCCATTTTGAAGAAGCTCCATTGATATTATTTTTTACACAGTTATTTTTTACACACTTCTTTTCTTGTTCCTGTAACACCTAGCACAGCAACCTTACTGTAGGTTCTTAATAAATACTACTTAAGGTGAAAGGAAGGATAGATGGATTATGTATTATAACTAATTTTTTCTCTCTACCTCAGAATGGGTATTATTGGATGTTGTGGTTTTGATTACATAAAATGCAACAGCCCATTGATCCTCAGCTAATTTTAATTAGTGAGAAGTCCTATCATCATAAGAAGCCTTTTGGAAACTGATATTAATAATTCAGATTTCTGCAAATTAAGGAAGTGATTTTGGGGACCAGTGGATACATGAGGTGGTTTTTATGCGTTTTCTATTCTCTTTCTCATCTAAGATTTTTGTATGCCATCACTGGTGAGCATAATTGCTGAAACTGTCTTTTGAATTCCTTACCTTTCTTGTGTGGAGCAGTGTTGTACATTCCTAAAAAGCTGTATGATATCTAATGATCAACGATTGCACATGCCAGTTGAACTTTGCCGTTTTCAAATTTTATTTGTAATGAAAAACAAAGTTTAGAAATGTTTATATTAATATCTCTCATATTTTATGCAAATGTGATGCATGCGGTGCACCTGAGTATGTTCTGAAAAATTAGTCATATCTAATTAATTTTTCCAGGAAATTAATTCTGATAACACATACACATTATACTCTGAACATCTAGGAAAATCATATAAAGCTAAGGATAACTTAAAGATCTTGCTTTACAGAAAAAGGAGAAAAGAAAAATAATTTTATTTCAGTAATGAAAGGTAGCCAAATGCTACTTTCGTTGTTATCCAATGTAATACACTACATCGCCTAATCAATGTATACTTATTTATCCCTTATTCGATATTCTGTTTATAGCTCTGATGGTATTTTGCTGGTAGAATTATATTGAGCTTTCTCATTGAGAATGCAGGAATTATAACACAAAAAAATCAGTTATAGATTTAAATAAAAATACACCCTAATACAATCTCCAATTTTAAAATAGTGTAGCTTGCTCAATTGTTATCTATTTATCTAAGGATTATAAAAAAATAGACGCTTATTCTAAATTTTACACAAGAAGCCATTAATTACTCCTGCTATCTTCCTAATTAGGTTACGTTATAATTTATATTTAATTAGGTTACGTTATATATAATTAGGTTACGTTATTATAGGTTAATAATGGACAGGTAAATTTTATTTGGACATTGTTCAACGTTTCAAATATTTTATTTTCTTATATATATATCTTCTCATTTTATTGAAATTAATTAAATATACTTTTAAGAAAAAAATCCTATAGTGCATGAATCTTTAGTATATAGGCATTATGAGAAACACAAGGTTTGAAAAGTTTGGCCACAATTGGATAATTTTGTGAGGTGCTGTATTTTTAATTACATTTATTGGGGTGATGTTGGTTCATAAGATTATACAAGTTTCAAGTGAACAATTCTATGATATATCATCTGTATATTGCATTGGGTGCCCACAGTCCAAAGTCAGATCTTCTTCTGTAATCCTATATTTGACCCCAATTACCCTTTACTACCACCCTCCACCCTATTTTGGGGTGATGAGAGCTCACTGAGCACTGGAGAAGCGTCAATTCTAAAAGCAAAAATAGAGGTAAAAGAAGACATACTTGGCTTACTTCACAGAGACACAACCTGAAGAGGATGGATTTTATTTAATGATACCACAAAGTTTGTAAAAACCCATCTTTATAAAGTACTCAATAGTTTCAATGTTTTTAAGGAAAATGTCTATCTAAAACTAAAGCATTAGAAACCCACTCTTACCATCATTTTTTTTCAAATTTCATAAACTGCTTTATGAACCAAGAATTTATTTTCTGTGTGGATAAATATATTGCCCAAGGCCAATCTCTCCATAAAATGGAACCTGCTGTTTTTCTTTTTCTGGAAAATGGATATTAATTTCTCTTCATTTTGGGAGTGTTAAATATTAACATGACAGGGTAGGTAGTGATAGTAGCTGAAAAAATTATTATCAAAGTTATGTTTCTATAAAACCTTAAGTGTGCTGAAAATTCTTAGGAAACATTTATTGTAAAAATTATTAATGTTAACTACTGATATATTCAAAGGAAGCAAATCCCCTAAATGAATGTATTTAATGAGCTTAAATGAATTAAGGTACACACTTAAAACCGAGTATTGTCAGTGTATTAAAATAATACAATTATTTTGCCATACTGATAGCTGATAGAGGGGAGAGGTGGGTGCAGGGTAAAATTGGTAAAGGGATTAAGGGGGGAAGGAAAAAAACCCACCTCATATACTCAGACAACAGTATGGTGAAAAAAAAAAAAACCACCTCGTACACTCAGACAACAGTATGGTGATTACCAGAGGGAAAGCAGGACGGGGAAGGTAGAAGAGGGTAAAGATGGGAATAAATGATGATGGAAAGAGACTTGACTTAGGTTAGAAACACACAGTGCAATATACTATATTATAGATGATGTATTATAGAATTATCTACCTGAAAACTATGCAGTTTTATTCATGTCACCCCAGTAAAGTCCATAAGAATTCAAAAAACAATATATTAATTTAAGGGGTACTTGCAAAAATGAGAATAGACAAAACTATTCAAAAATTGGGAAAGAAATATTAAAAGAAAATATATTTCTTTTATAAAAATGCTTTTAAAATGGGAAGTGGTTCATATTTGGACGATAGAACTGAGTCTAATTATGATTTTTACTGAATCATTTATTTTAATAGGTGTTTAGCAAGTGGGAGTATAAATTTGTCATTGTTATCATTGCTTTTGCCACTGGCAACAGGATATAATAGTGAAAGTTAATTTGGGACCATGACCCTAATGTTGGCACTCTAATTACTTGGCTTAGTGCGTAATGTAGCCTAAGGACAATAAAGCTGGGGAAGACAATGCGTCAGAAAATTGGAATGATTAAAGCTTTAGGCAAAATGATTAGAGGTTTTGCAGTTTGCAGGAAGAAGGTTGATATATTTGTATCTTTTTAAAGGGCTCTCCCTCACTAATGTTGAAAATAAATTGCTGCTTGACTTGGTGTTTTCATTTTTAACAATTTAGGAGGAACATTGCTGTCTTGCTCCACTCACATTTGAATTCATGTATTTATATCTTGCAGAACAAATCATCTATAATTGGGGCATTGGTGTTTCCTCCGTTTTCCCTTTGTAATATAGTTTATTGCCCATTGAATGAAGAAGGCTTTACAATAATAGTAAAATAACATTTGTTCAGGAAGCAGCTATTGCATGTCTATTATATACTAAGTTCTAAGTTTGACATGAGTGATCGAAAGATGAATACCGAGCTAACCAGGCTACGTGAGTACTGCACATTACTGAATTTGGATTTCAGTGATGTAAACATGCATGAAAAGGTCATGATAAAATTGAATTATGTATCATATGATATAACTATTCAGTATAGGTAGAATAGAAGATTAGTGACTAAATTTGTACAGAGGAGGTGGAAGTAGAGGAAGTATGAAAATAAGTTCAGAAAAGAGACAATATTTGAGCTGTTTCATGATGAATAAATAGTACTTTGCCTGACAAATGTGATAGAAATTGACATTTCAGCAAAGAGATAGAGGAAAGTAGGCAAGTGCAAACAGCATTGAAAATAAGAATACCGTATGGTATTTTCACAGAATTGCAGTTATGTGTGGAGCATCTAGGATGAGGGACAAAAGGCAGATTAAGAAAGGTCTAGTATTTACTACTAAGAAAGAGCTGAACCATATCCTGCAAGTAGTGGAGAATAATAGAAGGCTTCAGAAAGGAGTCGGAGTAATGGATAAGACTTAAATCCTAGGACCTCATTTGGTAGCACCATGGAGAAGAATTGAGAAGATATGACACTGACAATAGGAAGCCCACTAATTAGAAATTAAATAGTTCTCAGGATGATCGAGACCTGGAGTAACATTAGCTATTGAGGCTAGAATTCCCAGTGATAAGGTTACTCACAGATAAACCTGATTTCCTACTAGTTCTAGCAATACAATGAATAACCACATGTTCATTTTTTTTTAAGATAAAACAAAAGTAAATGATGAAAATATTCTTAGAAATATGGAGAAGAGGAAATAGACAATGTATTTTTTTCCCTATTTTGTGCCTGTAATGGGAAATTCAGTCTTTCTAAAGATTTATATTTTTGGTTTCTAAATTACAATTCATGTGCACTTCAAAAATATAACAAAACTCGAAAACCTTCCTCATTATGTAAGCTAGAGAATGAAATTTAATTAAAAGTATGCTTTCATTCAAAAGTAGAAACCTTGTTGGTTTAATTGATACTTGGTCAAAGCAATATTGATCTGATAAAAGCAAATCTATTTCTAACCCCAACAATTAAAACATTTAAATAGGCTCCATCTTCTTCATAATGAAAGGACATAAAACCACTATCAGTTGCCCATAAAATCAATGAAAAACATTAATAAATGAATTAGCATTCATTTCAGTGTATCCCTATGTTAAGCATTCTAATGTACTAAAACATTAAAGTGTATGGATTCATCTGTGAGCACCAGATATTATTCATATTTTCTCTCTCTCTCTCTCATATGCACCACCCATTGTTATTATTATATTTATGAGGCCTCAAGACTTATATTCTGAAATTTACATATACATTCTCATGAAGAACTCTTTATTTTTTTTAATTTTTTTAAAATATATTTTATTGAGTTTTTACAGAGAGGAAAGGAGAGAGATAGAGAGCCAGAAACATCGATGAGAGAGAAACATCGACCAGCTGCCTCCTGCACACTCCCCACTGGGGATGTGCCTGCAACCCAGGTACATGCCCTTGATCGGAATCGAACCCGGGACCTCTCAGTCCGCAGGCCGACGCTCTATCCACTGAGCCAAACCGGTTTCGGCATGAAGAACTCTTTAAGTGTAATTCTGCACAACTAAAAGTGTGCATGCTACTACTCTGCTCCTACTCAGAGCAAGGATTCATATGTATGTGGTTTTTTTTGTTCCTATTCTAAATTCTGCCATTTTCAAATATGTGGAAGAGGTCTCCCACAAAGAGGTTAGGTCTGGCCGCCCCAGTTGATGTCTCTGATCTAAAGCAAGGGCCCCAGTTCTGAATGGAAGCAAGTTGAATCAAAAGCATGAGCATACACACAGCACCAACATTTCTCACTTAACTGAAGTGTCTTCCTAATCCCAAATTCAAAACTGCACTAGCTGTTTTCTAGGTATTCTGTTTTATGCAAGTGTTTAATTTCTGTGACCTTCAATTTACTCAACTAAAAGCTATGATGGGATTAAAAGACATTATGCATGTAATGTGTTTAGGACATTGCAGTAACCCCAGCAGAAAGACATCAGAGCAAAAGAAAGGTGCCTGGAAACCAATATCTGTTGCTGGAGAGCAGAACTGAGGAGTTGGAGAATCTAGAAAACGAAAGCTGAGAACAAGCAAATCAAGACTGTTTTTAATAATTATAATCAGTTTAATGAATATTTTAAAGAAAATTATTTAAGCAAGCCATTGGAAATAATACTAAAAACAAACAAACATCTCCGCATATTGTGCCTTGAAAACAAGGTCTTATGCAAGGTATTTATTTTTTTGTGTTTTACATAAAGAAGAGGGTCATTGTATTTTTAATATGGAAACCAAAATGTTTTGTAGTGTATAATCAATGGAAAATGATTAGGTCAACACACATCAAATATATTTCTGAACAAATATATGGGAAAAACAACAACAACTATACAGTTAGATCTACCCAACTGTTCATTTTTTAAGTACATATATGGATAATAAAATAAAGGCTTTTAATGTAGTCTGCTGATTTTTCTTTTGCAGCATTGGTCTACTGGTTGTTTAATTCCTTTCACAGTATATATGTAGACGAGCCTTGGAATTTACTTGTGCCTACATTTAACCTGGATAAAATTTACGAGAAACCTCTGTTGTGAAAAGGATGCTAATCTCCGATGACCCTCAAATCAGGGTAGAGTCGTGCTCTACAAAATCAATCTCTTGATATAAGCATTTGGCTGGTTTTATGCTGAAGAGTTGGATCACAGCAATTACAGGCTTGTATTTCCTGGCAGTGAGACAAGCAAGGATAGATTTCCCCTGTTTTATGTTTGTGTTAATTTAACCTGTCAAAGTTAATCATCCTGTCCAAGTGCCAAAGCACCACTATGTTGAGCACCAAAGAGCTCCTTATGCTGTAGCTCTATTTCCATCTCTGCGAGAGACTTGCTAAGTGTCCTTTGGTAAGCCCCCTTGTCTCTCTCTTTTTCTTTGTTTTAAAAATAGAATAATTAATAATCATCTCTTAGGTTATATTTATGCTATGTTTTATCACTTTAGGTGATATTCTTAATCATATAAACCAGTGATTTTATTTCTGTTCCAATTTGTTTTTAATTATGAGAAAGAAAAGCAAACTATTAATACAAATATTACTTGAAAAATGGCATACTTAAGAGCGTTGATCTGTCTTTGTTTGCCATTTAACATGAGCTACTTATACAACACAGTTTTTCTTCTAACCAGACATATGTTAAATGAGAAGATCCTGCAGTTTGAATATGAAAGGGGAGGTGTTTCTTAAACCCATTTTACTTTTCTCATCATAAAAGTAGGGATCTAGATAGATGTCCATATATATACTCATGTTAGAAGAAAGTTGACTGAATTTCCATTGGTCATAATTTATTTTGATATTGAAACCTATTGATTTATCTTAGAAAGTATACTGTTTGAATTACTAAATTTTATTATATAATTGTAGGTATGTTGGAAAAGTAATATAAACTAACTTCTATAGGAGGATTGTTTTTTATGAATATTATGTCTTTTGGAGCAACAATCCTAGAAGAATTATAATTTAAAATAAGCATATTAATTATCATATAAGATTCTATTTTAGAAATGATAATATACGATTTTCTAAATTGGGTATTTTCTCTGCATCTCTTATGAAATATCAAGCTCTTAATCTGGCAAGAAATGCAAAAGAAAAGGGTAGACTTGATAAATCAATTCTTGAATGTCTTAGACCAGTATTACATAAAACTATTTAAGGTTTATATACATCTTTCTTAATCTACTTAGGTAGATTAAAATTGCCAATCCTTTACTTAAGCTCTCTGCACTAATTCACTCCTTCTCTTCCATGCCTCCAAATTACCTATTCAATGTGTGTGTGTGTGTGTGTGTGTGTATACGCTTTGATATATGTTTATTTAATAATGCATGTATGTCAGTAGTTTTAGAGCAGTACATTAGATTAGATATTTAAAATACTTTAATCAATAAGAGTATGTGTTCAAAATAATCCTTCCTGGTTAATCTACAGAGTCTTTTTATGTAAGTAAAACTCTCCTCTCCATTTTGTTATGATTCTGAAAAATTGTGAGTCAAAACTTATTTTCAGTAGCTTCTTACACAGAAATTATCAGTGGGCACCTAGCCCTCAGCACTTCAGTATGACAGCATCCTTAATCTACTCTTTTCCAGGGTTAGTACTCTAAATGTATCGAGATGGTCTTTTCTCTTGAGTATAAATATAAGTCTACGTAAGAGCTCTCCCCATGGCTTATGGAGATTTGTCTTAATTTTTGTAACAGTTTTTTTTTATTAATAGGATTTCAAGCATAAAGGTGGAAATACAATAAGAATTCAGAGCAGAGAGTCTCCCCAGCATTTTTTATTATTATGCCTAGTAGCTGTCTTTTCTGTACTTAAAAAGAAATAATACTAAATCCAAATCCAGTCTGAAAGATGATACCAGTAAAACCATTGTGGCTCTGTCCTATCTAATGAATAATTATCTACGTGGGACTCTGCACATGTGCATTTTCATATTGAACATGATGGCAGTGATCTAATAAAATTTTGTGTGTTGTTAAAACAACAATCAGAGCTGTGACCAAGATACTTTTCTGGACGACATACTCCATGAGGAAAAGGATAATTTTTGTCATCCTCACCATTACATCTTCAGTATATAGAGCTATGTTTGGAACATGGTAAATATTTTCTAGATGAACGGATGAAAAGTGTATAAACTGGCTAAATTTACTGTTTTATATTCTCCATTTCTAAAATGACTTAAGTTGTCATATAACAAAAATCATTTTACGTTACAGTAAAATTAACTTAAAGTTCATGACATTAAAAAACAATGTAAGCAGAATTACTTCATAACTGAAAGCATTTAAGTACTTTCTAAAATAATGTAAAATATTACTGGAAAGTGTATTTTTTATTTGCTTTAATATTTATTTGATAAAAACACATTGGATAAATACTATATATTAATCAGTACTTCATGTTAATATTTTCATCCTATTGATGAAATAAATGTTAATTCTATTTTTCGATTGTTACAAAACAACAGAAAGTTACATTTATGGAATAGGAAAATTAGACATTAACACTAATTATTTTTAGAATAATGTCTTAAATGCAGTATAGATGCTAAGATAATAATGATTAACACTTGTATTAGATATCTAATTTGGGGTACAAATTTCCCCAAAACTTAGTAGACTGAAACAGCATATCTTTATTATTTCACAGTTTCTGAGGGTATTTGTTTGGGAGGGACTTAGGAATTTCGGACACAGGGTTTCTCATGAAGTGGTCGTTAAGGTGCTTGGCTGAGGCTGCCGTGGATCCAGAGGCTCACCTGGAAGGGAAGGGTCACTTCCAAGATGGCCCACGCCCAGGGCTGACACCAGGAACCTCACGTCCTTAGAGACTGTCGTCAGGAGGACTCACAGGCTTTTCCTGAGGCTTGCTGTAGTGTTCTGCTTATATGGCAGCAGCTTTCCCCAGAGTGATTAATAGGAGAGAAAGACAATAACTCAGTGTGTTTTGTGACCTCCTCTTGGAAGTCACACTCAATCATTTCCACCATATTCTGTCGTTGGGAGCAAGTCACTAAGGCTCACGCTCAAGTGGAAGAATGTTAAGTGCCATCCAACAGAAATGGTTCGAAGATACTCTGGTCATATTTTCAAACTTACACAAGACATATATTACTTATCAAATTTCAGTCCATCATTCAAGGTTCATATATGAAAAGTTATTTTATTCTCACTCCAACTTTATGATGTAGGTATCATTTGTTAGTCCATTTATCCATAATATCTGGGTCACAGAGAATCTAAGTATATTTCTCAATGGTACAAAATAACGTGGACATGTCACATTTCAGGCATGAGTAAGTTGGTTATGGAATAAATATGTTAAAATGCTGCCTATGCCGTCTCTATCACTGTGTTTGGCATAATCAGTGGGAACTGGGAACTGTTTTATACAAACAGTCATTTTAGTTTTTAAACTGAAAATCACAGTTTACTGATTTGTCAACTTTAAGATTTTGCCATTAAGGGCTTGTAAAAGAATACAAACTTCCCTTTTGGGCTAAGATAAATGCTACTTTAACTTAATTATATCTCACTTAAATTAAATATTATTTCAATAAGTTATTTCCTCTCATTCACATACATTATTTTACATAATATGAAAACTATGGTGAGATGCACATAATTTTAGAAATTAACTTGTACCATGTGACATACATTAAAGAAAATATTGACCTCATTCAAATATAAAGAACACTTATGTCATTTCAATGTGACTGCAGAAACCAATAATAGTTTAATTCCTAAATTGTGATATTTGATACTTATGTATGTGTGTATATGAATATATTCAATAATACAAACATTTATTTTTCAACGTAAACCAATTAAAAATTTAAATTAATATCAGCAGAACTATATCTTAGTGTATACTTATTAGTGATTATGTTCTTTTATACACCTAAGAGGAAGAAACTTAAAACAATGCTTGATGATGTATTCCTTATAAAATTTCCCTGTTGAAACCAAATTAAGACATTTACAATGAGAGAGAAAAGTATATATTGGATTCTCAAAAGCATGGAAAGCATATCTAAATGATTTTAAATTTACACAACGGAAGTTATTATGCCAAGTGGATGTTTTTACCTTTATAGCTATGGGTACTGTAGTGTGGAAAGAAAACTGGCTCCAGAGGCAAGGGGAACCAGGAGTCAGATCTGCGAGTCTTGGAGTTTTGAGAAGCCTGGCCCTAGTTGTACTGAGGAGAAAGTCTAAAATGTAAGGAGTGCCTGGCCAGAGAGGAGTGGCTCAGTAGGTTGAGTGTTCTGTGCATCAAAACTTAGCTGCTTTGATTCCCAGTCAGGGCACATACCTGGATTGCTGGTTCAATCCTGGATCAGATGAATAAAAACAAACAAATCCTATATAATAAAAGGCTAATATGCAAATTGTTCCCTTGACTGGGAGTTTGATCAGGAGTACAAGCTGGAATTCAACCAGGGGTCGGGGCTGGCTGGCCAAGCGCCCATGGCCCCTCCCTCCTGCTGGTCCAGGCCGATCGTCTCCAATTGGGGTGGGCCAGCTGGACCTCAGCCATGCACGAATTCGTGCACTGGGCCTCTAGTTGAAATAAAACAAAAGGAACTTATTCTGAACTGATTCTTACAAAGGCTATCACCTTCGTGATTTTATTCTCCAAACTTATTCAAGTGCATTTAACCTCAATTGAAAGACAAAATAAAATTAATTTTCTTTCCCATCTTGTAGATGATTGTCACCAGCGAATGCAAGGTCTCACAATGTTAAATGTCAGTGAATACTAGACCTTCTTCTCTACTGTATCCCACATGGAGGAGTCAGTTTTATTTGTACAAAACCACTCTTGGGAAATGAAAAGTACTAATTAATACTTCTTCTTGGTGTTTGTCTCTCTCCTGCTTCAATATGAAGTGAAAGTAGATCTGAATGAGAAGAGAAATTCTGCCCTTTTTGGTTATGATGTCACATATTAGTACTATATAAATACATTGTTTCCAAACTTTTCTAGTTTGAAATTCTATTTTGACACTTTTTGAGATAATTCAAAATTTTTATTTTGTTCTATGTATTATTTTATTTATTGGAGGTTATAAAAGCATGGTTGTATTTGAAAAATAACCACACTTTTTTGAAATCAAATTCTAATTATGTTTGATGATTTTCCGAATAATCACATAACTTTTAAATCTTATAACGTATATAAATATTTGTCATCTTTTATTGGCTTAGACTTTGACTGCTATAAAAATATTTGCTTCTTGTAAACTTTGGAGAAAAAAAAAAGACACTACCTTTCAGAATCTATCCTCTATGACTGTGTTAAACACTAGTCACATAGAGTTATTTATACCTACATTTAAACTAAATGAAATAAAATAAAATTGTAATTTCTTAGTAACCCAACTACACTTCCAATTGTTCAGTAGTTCTTGTGACTTGTGGCTATAATATTGGACAGTGTAGATATCAAACATTTCCATCATCATAGACAGTGCTATTTTATCCATTTTATTTATTTACTTTTAATTTCTTAATGTTCTAGAAATAATAATCTCAATTTTTTTAAAAAAATTTATTTATTTGTTGTCACTTTCTTCTCTTGTTAAAGCACATGTCTAGTTTGAATTTGTGATCTCCGTGTGACAAAAAGTTAATCTCAAAAAGTCATGTTTTTCCTGAGTTGTCTGAAATGTTTGTTAAATTTTTTGAATATTGATTTACTTATATATTTTTAACCGGAGAAGGTACTCTTAAATTTAGTAGATGTAGTATTTAGAAGGTATAATTTATCAAATTTCTTAATTCAGAATTTTAATTCTTATAGAATCTACATGAAATAATGCAAGTGGGCAGAAAGACTACAAATCTTTACCTTGTTTTTACAAGGAAGACCTACTTATGTGCAATAACATTCAGGTTTATACAGTTCAGTTCATAGAAAGTGTTCAATAAATAATACCTATTAAATTAAGGCAAATATGGAGATAAAAACAACTGATTTACATTTTTTTGATTTTATAATAGTGAGGTAGTAATTTTTATCTAGAGATTTCTGGATAAATAAAAAGCTACATGATATTTTTAAATATTTATTGTGTGTGTACATATATGTGTATGTGTGTGTTTTCTAATGCCAGCTTACCAGTTTATTCTTATTCTGTGAGACCTGGTAAAATTTATTTATCTCTCTTAATCTCATTTTTTATACCAGTAAATGGACGAAATGCCACTTCCCAAGAATTATATTACCTTTAAAACACTTAGCACAGTAAAAGCAGTTTAATAAATGCTATGTATTATCATTATTATTATTATTTTAAATATATGTTTATTGATTTTTTTTTCAGAGAGGAAGAGAGAGGGATAGAGACTTAGAAACATTGATGAGAGAGAAACATCGATCAGCTGCCTCCTGCACACCTCCCACTGGGGATGTGCCCGCAACCAAGGTACATGCCCTTGACTGGAATCGAACCTGGGACCTTTCAGTCCACAGGCCAGCACTCTATCCACTGAGCCAAACCAGTCAGGGCGATTATTATTATTATTATTCATAGTAGATGTATTAATTATCACAATTGCTTACAAATAAATCATAGTATACCTAAATGTTATGAATATTTTAAAATATGGAAGTATAAATTATGCAAGTATCCTGGTTTTATACATTTTTCTTCTACATAAACTGGACATAAATGTACACCCATAGATTTATTTTTATGTCAAGGTTAGTAATAAAATATTTACTAATTTATGATTAATGTAAATATTATTAATGCTAATAGCCTGATGAAATACTATTCACTCTCATGGACTCTAGAAAAACCAAGTTAGTTGATAACAAAAAACTCAGTCAACAAACATCTTTCATTTTCATGCCTTTTACCTTTTTGTTCTTGTCTTCTTTCTTTAAATATATCTCTGCTCCCTAAATTAGTATTTCCTCTTCTGTGTGGCAAAAACACTACACATTTTTTCTTACATTTTTCACTATAATTAAATGATATGTACTCATATTTAGTCATTCTGAATTTGCAGCAATTAGTGCTTGTTTATAACATATGGCTAATAAATACTTTTGAATATGTAAACATTAATGAGGATATTGTATTAGTCATTGCTGTATTACAAACTACCTCAAAACTAATTAACTTAAAACAGCAATCATTTATTGTTTATTGGTCATTAATTTGCATATATGGGCAATTGTGAGTTAGGTGGATAGATTTGCTACTTTTGGCTGTACTAACAAAACTTGGGCCTCAACTGGGCCAACTAAACTTATTCTTCTTTGGATAAATGGTGTCTCATCATCCAGGAGGTAAGCATTTGCTGGCACAAGTTCTGGCTAAATGGGGTGCTAAAGGAACCAGTATTAAAAGTGTTTTGGGGTGCAGGCTCAGAACTGGCACCATCACTTTTCCTATACTCTATGGAACCAAACAATTTTTCCAAGGCCCATCTTCCCAATGGGAAATTAAGTAAACTAGTGGTTACCAAAGAGGGGAGGTGCTAGCTGGTGGGAGAAATAGGTGAAGAGGATTAAGAGGTACAGAATAGGGAATTCAGTCAATATTATTTTAATAACTTTATATGGTGACAGGTGGTAACTAAACTTATTTGGGGGATCATTTTGTAATGTCTGTAAATATCAAATCACTGTGATATATACCTAAAACTAATAGGTTATTGTATGTCAATGATAAGTCAATTTTAAAAAGACATTTGCATACAGTTGTTCTATAATTAGGATTGTTGCAAATAAAGAGAGCCAAAGAACTAGAATTGTTAGGAAAAAAACCCCAATATTTTGAAAAATTCTAACATGTATTTCCATTGCTTTCCAGTATTATTTATCTGTTTAAACCTTTATGAGTAAAATATGAAGGACATCATTTACTACAGCATCATATATGTTATTATTTTGCTATTTTTAAAGAATAACATACACCTACCATGTTTCCTAGGTACTACAGGAAGATGACTTGTGTTAGATGCCGTTCCTGTACCCTAGGAGAAGTTTCATCTTTTTAAATGTTAGGCATGATGTTTTTCCATGTAA
Source organism: Myotis davidii (assembly GCF_000327345.1). Taxonomy (NCBI): domain Eukaryota; kingdom Metazoa; phylum Chordata; class Mammalia; order Chiroptera; family Vespertilionidae; genus Myotis; species Myotis davidii. The sequence continues at coordinate 4,030,524 of NW_006299520.1, read as the reverse complement.
TTTTTAACCAGTTATATTTTCTCTATTCTGAAATAATCACTTGCATCCTCTGCCTTTTTATGTACTGTACACATAGCATTGGAATACTAATATTCTAGCTTCATATTTTTTCTCACCTTGATATCTGTATTTTATGTTTTCATTTCCTTGACTTTGATGCTAGATCTATCCTCTGCAATACATGCACTCACGCCATCGAGGCTCGCTGTGCCTGGAGTAGTTCCTGCAGAAGCCTTGCTCACACTGCTATGTAAAGCCAGTGACAGCTTGTTGTTTTATTTCTTGAATGGTGCTGACACTGTTGTTTTCTTTCTGAGACATTGTGTTTGTAGTTCTAGACAAGAAAACACATGTCTCTTCTTTTAGCCACTCATTTTTAATATATAGCATTTTGCTATTTGCAGTACGAAACTGTATTTATAACTCCTCCAGTCTGAGGAAGCACTGATGTATAGCTAAAAACGGAGTTTGGCTTCTTTGATTTCTATTTTAAATATATGTCCTTCAAAACCAACATGTACCACAGTGACTTGGTATGTTAAAAAAATAAAACAATTTTAGGAAGTGGGATGGATACAAAGCCAAATATTGACTGATTTACATGACGGAAGTATTAATAACACCAAGGAAGGGTTTACAAAAAGTCTCAGGGGTTACTATGCCAGAATGCAGAGTCAAGTAAATCCACACAAGATATAGAAAGAAAGGAAAATAAGATTATGGAGGTCAGTTTTTCAATAGAGACAGGTATGGACCTGAGCATGGCTTTAAATAAGTGATATGTAGTATAAGTTGTTCATATACACAGACAGAAGCCACAGCTTTCAGAATAGGAATCTGGTTGGCTCCAGTATTAAATCACAAATTGTCCCTTAGCATCAGTGTTTCCCTTAGCAGAGTGAGAATCAGATGTTATAAGATAAAAATACTTGGAAGGCTTAAGGGTATAATAAAATACAGTATTATGTGCCCATTATGTACTAACACTGGGCACAGTCTTTCAATTAATATAATTCATTGACAACAACCCTTTCAGTTATACATATATTTAACAGATAGTGATAACAATAATGTAGAGGACTAAGTAGTCTAAAAACAATGACTATGAAAATCAGTTTGTCCTATTCCAAAATTCATTATTATCACTGTGGCACATTTCCTAGAAAGTAAGATTCTTTATATATGTTTATGAGATTTTTATAGTAAACAATTCCAAAATCTTGTGTTCTTGAGAGCAAGTTTGGTATAGAATAGTTGAGATGATGGTGCAATGATGATGATGATGATGATGAGGAGGAGGAGGAGGAGGAGGAGGAGAAGGAGGAGGAGGAGGAGCTACAACTTCTATGTCATAGGTACTTTAATACATGTTTTATTTACCTTTCCCTCAACATTTTTCAGAGTCACCTCAAAAAAGCATTGTTATACCCACTTGTCAAGATAGAGCGACGAGAGTTTACATACCTTATCCATGGTTATCCTAGCAATAAACATCTTAGCCAAAGTTAAGTTTGACTTACTCACTTATGACCATTAATTAATAAAACCATAAAGAGTAATATGTCTTACATACATATTACTCAACTGTATCCCAAGGACATAACTCATACCAAAATGCATGTCACACATGTCACTTCCACTAGTTTTACTATATTATTGGAATTGGTGAGTTCCTGTCAATATAATGGAATATTCCCTTATAACTTGGATTTGATTCCATCCCAAACTTGTCTCAATTCTTTTAGCGAAAAATCAGGGCCTTAAGTGCAATGTAAATGAAAATATTAAGACAGTGTAGAATGTAGAATCCATGGGACTAAATGTCACTCTAAACACACCCACTTCCCCAAATACTGTATTCTTGCCACTCTTACATTTGGCAGTTTGGTGTTTGTTACTTCAATATATTTTTCTTAGTACTTTTATATTTTACTTATATTTAGTCTTTCTGTTGAACCTATTATACTAACTACCTTTTTATTCTTGAACAAAGTCTTTTTATTGTCACTACAATCCAGAGCGGAAGCCACACCAAAATACAAGCATGCCTCAGCTAGCGGGCCTCAGTCAGATTCGCCAAGACACATTCTGGTTTAGAAACTAGGTTGCTGGAAATGTCTCACCCTAATTCACCAGAGGAGAAACAGTTGGAGCTCGCTATGCTGCACTGAATTCTAAGACAGACTAATCAATCTAATTCCGTCTGAACCTATTTACCCTGTCCAAGAGATCTGCTAATGAGGAATGCCAGTAACTCTTAGTTCTTGACACTGATCTCCAAAAGTGAGTTAATGAACCAATTTAAAGGGACATGCTTGACATTTGCAAATTAGTTTTCCTTGCTTGTTGAGGCAGCTTTGTATTGTATGGAACTGATGTGGTTGTCATTAAACCCTGCCTTTATGTGAGATTTTTATACTTCAGTAAACTTTAAAAGACATCTTAACTGAGTAGGTTTATGTTATCATTTTAAATGTATTTTAAAAGTTTCTTTATTATTCACGATAATGACTTTAGAATTTTAAAAATTTTATTCCATTTATCCTCCACAATAATGTCGTGCAATTTTATGATGGTCCCCATTCCCAATTGAAAGTATACACATTTTACACAAAATTGTGTGTATCAGTAATTACAGGTTGTTAAATGCTTTCACCAACATGCACAGATGGGTTTTATGGCATAAATATTTGCCTCATAGGAAAAAATGGGGGGGGTGTGTGGAGACATTCTATGTTTTCATGTAACGGAACATAATGTCTGTTCTTTAAAATCTACTCAGAATAGAGGGGGGAAAGCACAGCAAATCAGTTTTTTTTTAAGGTGACATAGTTTTAATTATAAAAGAAATATATTAATTCAAAAATAAAGAACATTTATCAAACTAATATATTTACAAAACATATGCACTGAGGATCTAAATACAGAAGAAGACAGTATGTCTTTTTGCCTGGGTTTAAATTAGGATGGAGAAGATGGACAACCCAAAAAACAAACAAATAAATAGAATTTTGCATATGTTAACATGAAATAAACCATGAGTGATTGAGAAAATTAATGAGAGATAAGGGAGGGCTTATTCTATCTTAATTAAAATGCTGTTTAATAGTATCAAAAGCATTGAACCAAGGAATTACAGGAGACAGTTCTCTATTTGCCTAAGGTGGAGAGTTGAAACTGAACCCCACATAAAGGTAAGAAAATAAATAAAAGATACAGCATGGATGGAACTGGAGAGCATTATGCTAAGTGAAATAAGCCAGTCAATGAAGGAAAAATACCACATGATCTCACTCATTCATGGATAATAGAGACCAGTATAAACTTTTGAACAATAAGAGATACAGAGGCAAGAGCTGCCTCAAACAGATTGTCAAACTGCAGCGGGAAGGCCGGGGAGGGTTGGGGGCAGGAGGGAGGGGGGTAGGAGATCAACCAAAGGACTTGTATGCATGCATATAAGCATAACCAATGGACATAAGACACTGGGGGATAGGGGAGGCTAGGGGACTGTCTAGGGCGGGGGAAAAAATGGACACATATGTAATACCCTTTGTAATACTTTAAGCAATAAAAAAAAAAGATATGCATTCAGTTTAAGAGTCACCTAGGAAAAGTTTCCAACAAGGAAGATAATGTGGAAACATGTCTCAACATGGGATCTAGGTAGAAATAAAATGAGCAAACAAAACCTCTAACCTGAGATTTTGTAATTACACTTCTACTCTCTTGTGGGTTTGACTTTCTCTGATTTTTACACTGTCTTTATAGTCCAGGAAGTTCCAAACTGTTAATTTAAAGTGATTTTGGATTGAAGATCCTCTTTGGAACCCTGAACACAGACCCCATAGATTTTCCAGACATGAATCAGCAGTGAATCCACAATGTAAAGTTGTGATTAAGAAACATGTAACGTATGACCACCTATGAAGTCAGCATAACTAACATATGAACGAATTAGGTTTCCAGTAATAAACAATTATTAGTTCATAATCACTTTATACACAACAACATTTTTAAAAGAAGAATACTTAGTCAAGCAATGAACAAAAGAAAAGAGGCAGATTAAAAAAAAAAGCAAGTAAATTTTCTAGTTATGCAGTAAAATTTAAAAATCAATTTATGGATCTAAAAGTATATCAACAGTCTACCAATCCAATGAATAATATTGAAACAAAATGTAAACCTATTAATCAAAATAAACACATACAAAGAGAAAATCTCAATGATACATTAGGAGACAATGAATAGATTTAAAGATCTAGTTAGTATGCAAAAAAGCAATTGAGGGAAAGTGAGAGTTATGAAAGTCATTATTTAAAGTGGTGATGGCTAGAAATGATCTAGAAAGAATCAAAGAGATTTTTAGATTTGGGAACCAGAAATCCCAAGTAAGAAGAATAAAAAGGAATCCCTAGAGACCTAGGTGTCAGATTATATGGAGCCTTGTAAACCATGTGAAAATGTATTCTAAATTATATGTAATCCCAGGCATTTATAGTTAACATGATCTGGTACATGAGTACTCACATGTGCATATGTGCATACACATAAATTATTACAGCTACTTAGTAGAGAAGAGATTGCAGGATGACAATTGTACAAAGAAAGCATCAAAAGGGATGCTTCTATATCAGCTCAGGTAAATTGTAGTCTTGTCTAGGGAGGTATTCCTTGAGACAAAGCCAAGTTGTTAACGTTTACTTATTAATGTATTTATTTTTGCTACTATGAGAATCCTGTAGGGAATTAATGTTAGAATGTGTTTAGGAATCACAGGGAAAGTTAAATGAGAAATATTTGGAAATGAAAATTAAATATAAAAAAAATGAGGAAAAAGTACAATGTAGCCTTAAAACTCATTTTTTTAAAAAATTGATAAATGTTTCCTGCATGCTTCTCTTGGGCTTTCTTTCAAACTCAAATACTTGCTTACTGTCTGTGTTTGCAGTGGATCTTGATATATTCATTACGTGGCTAAGAGGCATGTTGATCTTTTCTGCCCTGGGCTTTTTTCCTTGATTGGAAAAATAAATAATGAATGTAATTATTTTCTGTCCATCCTTAGTTCAGGATCATTACACTTAGACCTCATTTCTAATAAGATTAAAAAGAGATTGCCAAGTGAACCACAGCTCAAGTAGAGTTCCTAAGTATACAATAAAATACTACTTAATTTTATAAGATATAAATAATATTTAATGTCAACTTTGCCCTTTCACAGTATAAAGGTAATAGGCTTTTTTATAAAACCTAAATTGTCAGTATTCTTTGTGAATATCATCTTTTGTGTTAAAAGATCTTAAATTTGCTAGATGTCAAGCTTTTAAAATAAATAATGCACACAGAACTCAGGTTTAAAAACACTATGCAAAATTATGATGAGAATATACTTGTTTATCTAATGTATATACCTACTATCTGATATCATATAATTATTTTTATTTTTTCAAGTTACTAAGCATTAGATACAATGAAATTAACTATGTCTGTAATTGAGTATTAACAAATTATACCACTCTATGTTACACAATTTCAACAATATATTATAATAGTGTAAAAATTAACATCCTTGCTAATATTCATTTGGTACATTAATAGCCTAAGCACCTGCAGACATCCACAAATCCTAGGAAATAGTCACGTTCTGCATCATTTGGCGTATAAATAAACTCCAAGTCAGTTTAAGTCCTGTATTTTGTCATGTCTCATCCTTTCATCTCTCAGCTTATTTTATCCTCTCTCACTACTCAGCACTCCTTTTAGGCCCTTTGTACTTTGGAAATGATTTTGAAAGTAATAATATTTATAGCATGCTTTTTGTGCTATCATTACTCCTCTTGTAAATATTGAATCTTCAGAAGATACTTCTGGTGAACTTTTACTTACCATTTCCCTTGAGTGTGCATTCCTTGATGTTTCCTCCTAGTCTCATCTCCAGATCTAACATAACCACTTGGGAGTTGTGCTCATTCACAAGGCATTGCAATTAATTGTTTGCTTGCTTCTCTGTTCTATTGTGGCTTCATTAAGGGTGGCAATTTTTCTCAGATTTCAGTTAATTCTTGGATACATGAGGTGAATGAAATATTCATTAAAATACATTATTTTTCATAGAATATCATTTTAGTGATGATGGTGCATGTGCTTCTAATTATATCACACACCTTTTTTCACAGTGAAATTCTCCTAAATATATTTTTCAATGGGATATTCAATAAGTGAAATGTGTTGTAACACATGGGAGTTTTTTTCTATTCCAGAAAAAGTTATAAACTCAGTTTGAGAAAAGTTATTCATGATATTTTACAAATTTGTGACATTCCATTTTATTTTTATTAGAATTAATTTTTGAAAACTAAGTTTCAGTCAGTTATTTTGATACAAATTCCCTATCATTTGTTTGGGTTCAGTGACAACTTTAAAAAAATGTTGAGGAGCCCTAGCTGGTTTGGATAGAGCATCGACTTGCAGACTCAGGGGTCCCGGGTTCAATTCTAGTCAAGGGCACATGCCGGGTTGTGGGCTCGGTCCCCAGTGGGGGGCGTGCAGGAGGTAGCCAATCACTGATTCTCATCATTGATGCTTCTAACTCTCTCTCTCCCTCTCCCTTTTTCTCTGAAATCAATAAAAATATCTTTAAATAAAAAATAAATCATGTGTTGAAATTAACATTCTCTCAGATCTTCAAAGTGTCCTTCAAACATTTAAAAAATAAATAAAATAAATTTTGAGGTAACATTGCTATATAACATTATATAATTTTCAGGTGCACATATAATATAATTTGATATGTGTGTACACTATAGTATCCTCACCACCAAAAGTCTAGTTTCTGTGAAAAAGAACAAAGCTGGAATTATTATATTTATTGATTTCGAACTATTCTACAAAGCTACAGTAATCAAAACAGCATGGTCCTGGAAAAATAAAACCCCACAAACAAACATCAACAGACACACAGAGTAGTGGAACAGAATTGAGAGCCGAGATATAAGCCCATACAACTTCTTTACAACAAAGAAGGAAAAATAAAAGTCTTTTAAATAAATGGTGCTGGGAAGACATCCATATTTTATATCTTTCTTCAACTGTAGAAATTCAGTCATAATATGCAATTAGAGAAAGAGAAGGTTAAATCTGGATTGATTGTAAAAAAAAAAAGAAAGCAAACTCATAGAGAGTTACTACTCTGACAACTGCATCAGGTAGGAATGATTTCAGCTACAAATAAAGTGTAATCCAACCAGGAGCAACTTAAATGGGAAGGTTTCATCTTTCCTTGCATGAACAAAACAATATAGATAATTACTGCTGCTCTCTCAGCTCTCAGTGGTGCCAGGCCATTGGGAAAACATATCTGAAATCCATGCACGCTTTCTCTAATGGCTGCAAGGTGGCTTCCGTCTTTGGCATCACCTGTCCAATGAAGCAGGAGAAAGGCATGCGTTTTTCCATTTTAGTTTAAAAAAATAATGAAAATATAGACTTCTGACTCCTAGAACAGACATGTTGACCAGAAATATATCACTTGGCTAATTTCAGTTCAAGGTGCCCTTGGGAAGGAAGGCAAGAAAAGCATGCTGGCTGGCAGTAGTCATTTGGATACTCACACTGCAGTGTCTGCCCTAACAACCTCCTCAAAGTTCTCATGAACTGACCACTGCTATTGGAAAGAATGGTTCTACTCTCTCACTTCTTTATTTAAAGTACTTACGTTACAGTTTCAAAAACTACCCTACCAATATATTAGCTTTAATAGGGAAAAATAAAGTTAACACATAAAAATTGTTGGCTAAAATATGCCGTGAAAGTTACTAAAAGGCTAATGTGCTCCCTTGTTCACTTTTTTCTCTCCCACTCTTCCATGCATTGCTTTTGTTTTTTTCCATTTTCTTATGTACTTTTTAGAAGATGTAAGAAAATGATGTGGATTGGTTTAGCAAGAAAGAGAAAAAAATTCAGTTGTTTTCCTCCCCCCGCCCCCATCTTTAATGGCATACAGTTGACGAATAAATTTGTAGATATTTAAAGAGAACAGTGTGATAATTTTGGTATACTTTGTAAAATGATTACCACAATCGGGTTAATTAACAAAACCATCACTTCACGTAGTTACTTTTGTTGTTTAGTGGTGAGAATGCTTAAGGTCTACTCTCTTAGCAAATTACAAGTACATAAGACTATTATTAATTATAGTAACTATGATGTACATTAAATCCTCAGAGATTATTCATCTTATAATGAAGTCTTGTACATTTTGATAGCATCTCCCTGGTAACCACTATTTTACTCCCTCTTTCTATGAGTTTGACTCTTTCTTTTTTAGATTCCATATACAAGTGAGATCATATAATATTTGTCTTTCTCTGACTAATTTCACTTAGCAGAATGCCTTCTAGATTCATCCATTTTATGGCAAATGGTAGGATTTTCTTCTTTCTTATGTCTGAATAATATTCGTATATATATACATATATATACATATGTATGTACTTTGTGTGTGTGTGTAAGAGAGAGAAAATCTTCTTTAGCCATTCACCTGTTGACAGATACTTAGGCTGTTTCTATACCTTTGTTATTGTGACTAAGAATGAAATGAAATGCAGTGAAGGTGGGAGTGCAGATATCTCTTCACTGTTCTGATCTCATTTACATTAGATACCTAGGCGTGGGATTGCTGGATGGTAATTCTGTTTTGACTTTTTTTATTTTTATTTTTTAAGGAACCTTTATATCCCATAGTGTCTTTAAAATTTACACTTCCACGAACAGATTCCTTATCGCCACATCTTTACCGGTATTTGTTGTTGCCTTTTTATTAAAGCGATCCTAACATGTGTGAGGTGATATCTCCTTGTGGTTTTGATTTACATTTCCTGATTGTAAGAGGCATAGAGCACCTTTTTCTGTACCTTTTGGTCATCTTTATGTCGTCTTTAAAAAAATCTCTATTCAAGACATTTGCCGGTTTTTAAATTGGATTATTTGATATTTTGCTCTAGATCATAAGTTTCTTATATATTTTTTATAATAAGCTTATATTAGATATATGATTTATAAATACATTTCTCCCTTTCTACAGACTGCCTTTTTATTTCTTTGATGATTTTCTTTTCTGTGCTGTAGATTGCCTTTTCATTTATTATATTTTTGTTTTCTTTTCTTTGCTATGCTGAGGCTTTTTAGTTTAATGTCCTACTTGGTTATTTTCCTTTTATGCCTGTGCTTTTGATATTACATTTATTTTTTTGCCAAGATTAATGTCAAGGAGCCTTTTCTCTATTTTTTAGGAGGTTTGAGGTTACAGGGTTATACTTAAATCTTTAATACATTTTGAGTTAATATTTGTGAGTGGTCCAATATTATTCTTTATCATGTGGGTATCTAGTTTTAATGAAGAGACTATACATTCCCCCTTGTGTGTTCTTAAACCCCTTGTCAAATATTAGCTGAAAGTATATGTGTGGCTTTTATATCTGGGCTCTCTATTTTCCATTGCTCTATGTGTCTCTTTTGATGCCAATACCATAAAGTGTGAGGCCTCCATCTTTATTCTTCTTTCTTAAGATTGCGTTGGCTATGGGCTTTTTTTGTGGTTTCATATAAATTTTAGGGTTTTATTTCATTTCTATTAAAATACCTTTGTAATTTTGGCAGGGATTGCATTGAATCTGTACATTACTTTAGGCACTATGGACATCTTAACAATATTAATTTATGGAATTAAACCTGCTAATTAATTTCATTTCGTTCAGGTTTTAAAATCTCTGTTTAAAAATAATCATTATTGGGTAAATCATGAGTTTTTCTTCTCATTTTACTCTTTCCTCAGTCAAGAGGTGCCTAAGCTTTGGAGATGCCATGGAGCACCTCATATTTGCATGTGGTGTATTCTTGTTTTGATGTCTACCAAGGTAGAAAACCATAATTTTAAGTGGGAGATTCAGTAAAGAAAGGCATTCTGGAACACTTAAATGAACAGAGAATGTTAGAGATGTGCATTCAAGGCAAAGAAAATACATACAAATAGTGGAGGATGACTTGTATTGTGGTCTAGCGGAGAACTAGAATTTAGGAATGGCAGTGGGCAGCCTGAATGATATACTGTAGGAGGAAGCTGTGACAGACAGTGGGGGTTCATGGTGATCTAAGATACATATGAAAAGCAGAGAAAATAAGGTACCAGAATATTGATATTTTTCACTTACCTTGAATTTATTATTACTCCTTCCCACTATCTATTATTACTGAATGGAGCCAATTTAGCTGTACTAGTATCTCCTGTTGCTATAAAAAGGACACAACTTTTCTGTTTTAGTTCTGCTCACCTAAAGTTGTGTAGCATGTACAACTTTTTTCTACACCCAATCTACTATGTGGTCCTACTACTCAAGATCCTTGTTCTGTCATTTCTAAGTCACCTAATATGCTGAGTTCCTAAGGGAGTAAATCTACGGAAATAGAAATGCTGGGATTGAGGTAAGGCCTGCCTCAGCACTATTTTCTTTCTTTAATTTTTTTATTTTTTATTTTTTTTAATTGCTTAAAGTATTACAGAGGGTATTATATATGTGTCCATTTCCCCCCCCCCGCCCTTGACAGTCCCCTAGCCTCCCCTATCCCCCAGTGTTTTTATTTTTTATTGAATTTATTGGCATGACATCCTATATAATAAAGAGGTAATATGCAAATTGACCATCACTCCAACACAAGATGGCCACCACAAGATGGCCTACAGGGGAGGGCAGTTGGGGGGGACCAGGCCTGCAGGGGAGGGCAATTAGGGGCAACAAGGCTGGCAAAGGAGGGAAGTTAGGGATGACCAGGCTGGCAGGG
>NW_006299520.1:4007148-4017437 GCF_000327345.1 Myotis davidii | reverse complement strand
TAGTATGTTTGTCAAATCACCTTATCATCTATTTTTCATGACTTTGTTTTTATTGAGATTTAATTCTCATATATAATATTCATTGCAAATAGGCATTTTTAGTGTTTTCTAGTACTCACAACATTGTGCAGTTACAATTGACTAATTGCTGAACATTTTCATCACCCAAAAAAGAAAGCTGTACCCATTTGCAGTCACTACTCATTCACCCCTCCCCCGTGTCCTGGGCAACTTCTACTGTACTCTCTGTTTCTATGGATTTTCTGATTCTGAATATTTTATATAAATGCAATCGTGCAGTAAGTGACCAATTGTATCTTGCTTCTTTTATTCAGAATTCTGTTTTCAAAGTTCTTCCATATTATAGCATGTAGCAGTACCTCATTCCTTTTTATGGCTGAGTAATGTTCTATTATTTAAATATAAAGCCCATTTCGATGGAATACTATGCTGCTGTAAAAAGGAAGGAACTCTTACCATTTGCAACGGCATGGATGGAACTGGAGAGCATTATGCTAAGTGAAATAAGCCAGTCAATGAAGGAAAAATACCACTATTTTCAATTAGACCTAAGTATAGTGCAGCTGTTTATCTGAGCATTTTCTTATATTTCCAAGACAAATGAAGAGGATTCAAATGACATATTACTCTACCTCATGGGTGCTATAAAATAAAGTTTAAACTGTTATTTAAATGGATCCAGTCCTCTGGGAAATACTTTAAACTTGATAGGCTATCTTGATATTCTATCAATACTCTCAAAGTCCCTGAAATTTTAGGTTAATAGATATTATCATACATAATAATAAAATAAGCCCAACTACAAATCTTTGCTACAAGAGCACTTTGGTGGTTCCTGAAACTAATGAAAATAATTTATAAAAATAAGTTATGTCACCGTAATTCCTGATTCATGTGGTGTAGCAAATAAAATAACCCCTTTTAAGATAAAATATGAAAAATATTTTATATTATACCAAAATATTTAAATTAAGCTCCCTAAAATAAAGATATATTTCTCTTGAACTCTATAAAAATAAACCACACTATAAAAACTTGAAAATCTTAAAAAGCTATAATAGTTTCATAATCTCTATCACCTCTATTAAGGCTGGTTGTGCTTTTTCCTGTATTCAGAATATGTAAAAGACATCTCTTTAAATAATAATTTTATAATTTTGAGGACTGTATGTATTTACTGGAAAGAGAACCATTAATGAACAAACTGAAATTCCAAGCAAAATAGAGAGAGACTTAGACAGAGAGAGCAGGCAGATAGCTCTGGTAGAGAGGGTTGGGGTGTTGGGTAGTGTGGAGGGATGGAGCAAAAAAGAGAGAACTCATGGACATGGACAATGGTGTGGTGATTGCAGAGGAGTGAGGGAGTGGGTGGAGGTGGAAGAGGGCATAGAGAGAATAAATGGTGATGTAAAATAAGTAAAATAAAAATGAATGAATGAATGAATAAAAGGCTGTTGTTTGAAACAGTGAAGTGATCATCTCTTTTTCTTTGAAAATACTTTAGAAGCGATGTAAAAAATTCAGGATACTGTAAGTAGCACACTTAGGTGATTGAACTCATTTACATTTATATTTCATTCCATTTTTATGCACTCATTTAGGGAACACATTATAGTTTTTAAAGGTAAAATGCTGTATGTGTGTGTTTCTGGATATTTATAGGAAAGACATATATGGCTCGGTGTTTCTTAAAGAATGTTCAAGGAAGTGTGAAAAAGCCCTGGCCGGTTTGGCTCAGTAGTTAGAGTGTTGGCTGATGGACTGAAAGGCAACAGATTTAATTCTTGACAAGGGCAAGTGCCTTGGTTATAGGCTCAATCCCTGCCCAGGGCCATGTGCAGGAGGCAACTAGTCCATGTGTCTCTCTCAAATGACTGTTTTTCACTCTGTTTCTCCCCCTCCCTTCTACTCTCTCTAAGAATCAATGGGGACAAAATATCCTCAGGTGAGGCAAATAAAAAAGAAGTGTGAAAAAAGAAAATAGTGTAAGTTACTCAGGAAATATGGTGCCTTCTAGGTTAAGTTCTATTTTTAACACTGTCTTCCATTACTCAAATGACCTTTCTTCTCATTATTCACAAAGGCCAACCTAGTCAAGCTGAGAAACCGCTGTCCTTAAAGCTATTGCTTATTTAAATTTCACTGTTCAATTAATTTCTTGCCACTATAAGTGGGCTATATATGACTATGGAGGACCAACCCATTAAAAATATAGCTATACTTATATGATTCAATATCCAAGAATGATTTTGAAAAATTTAGTTTTCTTAAAAGAATATCGTCATGTGTTTCTCTGTGTTTTGAAAATGTTTACTCACTGCAAACTAAAAAAGAAAAGATCTATAATATACATCAGAAAATCACTATTGTTTTAAGAAATATTTTAATACTATCAACTCATATATTTTAACAACTTAAGTTATTTAGAGGTGATAATAATATTAATTACAAAGGTGAAGAAGGAGGAGGAGGAGGAAGGGGGAGAGGAAAGAAGGAAGAGGAAGAGAGAGAGGAGGTAGAGGAGCTAGAGTAAGAGAAGAATTGTTTTTCCAATACTTTTCTCATTTAATTCTGTGTTCTTTGAGACCTTTGTCTTCCTCTTTATTTTAACACTAGGGACCCAGTGCACAAGTTCATGCACCTTAAAAGGAACAGTGGGCCATGAGGCTGCGGTGGGCACAGGGGTGGGTCTCGGCCCATCCTCTGCGCCCCTGCCCAGCCCCTCCTGCCACAGCTCCAGGTCCCCTGTATTCCGGCAGCCCCACCCCACCCCACCGCTCCCACACAGTGATGGCCCCTGCCCCGCTCGCACCCACTGATGTCGCAGAGAAATTGGAGCCAACGCCAGCAGCGGGTGCGAGCAGCCACTGCTGCCCGGATCGCCTCTCAGGAGCAGGGGGCAGTGGAGAAGTCCCCAAGGTCAATCGGGGCTGGTACCATCAGCGGGTGCAAGAGGCAGCTGCCATTCCCTCATCGCCCCTCAGCAGCAGGGGGAGGTGGAAAAGCCCTGAGGGGTGATGAGGGTTGGCAACTGCGGCTCACACCTGCTGACAGCGTTTAGTGATCAGAGCCGGCGCTGGGCGCTGGCAGAGGGTGCGAGCAGAACCTCCGGCACCCGCAATGGGTGCAAGTGGAGCTGGCACAGCAGCAGGTGCGAGCACCAGATGGGACTGTAGCGCGCAGGAGCAAAGAACTTTCAGTACCCACCAGAAGCTCGTCCTGATGACAGTAACCAGTGCCCCGCCTTGGTCTGGCACCCCCACTCACCTGCTTCACCATCCCGCTGCAGCCAATGCCCACCATGTTCCGCGCTCTGCCGCCTGCTGCCGACACCGACCGTGTTCTGTGCATGCCGCCTGGTGGTCAACGTTCATCATAGCAACTGGTTGTTTGGTTCAGTTGTTCTGCCATTCAGTCTATTTGCATATTAGGGTTTTATATATTAAGATGTGCAGTGTGTTTTTGCTAGCACTGTGCTGCAGATGTCCATGCTTGCATGGTAAAATGAATAGGAAATACCTGTTTTCTTTGTATTTTTCCTTTCTGACATTCAAGCATGAGCAAAAATGTACATAAGCAAATGAGCCAAATGATTGTGAGTAATTAGTTGGTGAAATATAATGAAAGCAAATTATTTGTTATATATAAGCAGAGGGGTTTTATTGGTGTGGGTTTTTTTTTTTCAAAAATTTACCTGGAGCCAGACAACTAGGATACTCCTTGAAATTTCTCCAATTATAAGTCGACTCTGAGCATTTCTGCAAGAAGTTTACAAAATGTTCAAATGGTTTTGTGTTTTTGAAAATGTAATTTTATCATAATGTTCATCAACTGATATTAAAAGAATGTAGTAATTTGATCTTTTAAATGATAACCTTTAGATTAGGCTTTTATCACAGTATTTGGTATCATATTGAACTTTATAATGAGGTAATGGATCTCATTGTTATTGTTTGCCAATTTCAAGATACATACTTTGCTTCATTTATCACTCTTTATAATCACCATGGGTGATGACTGCAGTTTTAATGTAGTTCTGTTTTTGATTAGTGTAATGTCATTTCCAAGTTTCATTATCTACAAAGGATAGAACTGTGTCTCTCTGCCTGTCAAGTGTCTCACTTTACATGAACACGGAATTCACTTTGAAGAGTCTATTAAAACAACTTTCATTAAATCACCCTTGCTTAAATAAAATGAGTTGTTATTTTGAAAAATTACACATATGATAATATGAATCCTTAGTTGGAGAGTTTAAAGTACTAACAGATCTAGGTCAGAATTTTACTAGTTGTCAAATACAAAATCAGGAAAAACAAATTGTTTACCACGTATCTTCATCTACTAGTGTAACCTTCAGGCCACAGAAATATCTTACTGCTGTTAGTTCTGTATTTGCCTTCCAGATCTTCACGGAGGCCTCATGAAAGAGTGACATTCATAAAGTCAGACCTAGCTGCGTTCCTAGGTCTACCACTTACTACCATTTTTTTCTTAGAAAAATTACTCATTTTCAGGTTCTCATCCATATAATAAAAATAGTGACGTCAAGTTCTTAGAGTTGCTTTGAAGTAATAATATATGTGAAAGCAACCTAACATAATATCACCAACTAGATTCAATTTAAGTCTTTTAATCTACAATTGTATCAAGCTATTTTTTACCTTTACTTATTTGTCAGTTTTTTTGTCTTAATTGTCTGTTAAAACATTTTTAATTTTCACAAAATTTCTACTAATTAGGATGAACTAGGAGTAGATTATTTGGCTAGGTGAGGAATAATATTCCCTTTTCTCTTTACTCTGTTACATATTGCACATTGTAACATTCTCAGATCATTTCAGAAGAAAGATTACATTATTGGGAGATCAGGTAGTAGATATTGCTTTTCCTTTCCACTGGCAAACATTGATTCATTTGCATAAGCATCATTATATTATACGCAACTAAAAATATTTGGTTTTTTTAACCTTTTTATTTTGGGCCTTTTTTAATATTCCTGGATCATCTGGCATAATCAATATTCTATAAATTATGACCACTCTGCTTCAATTATGTGGGGATTTTTCCTTTAAATGCTTCCTGTACCTACTCATACCTTTCTTTAATTCGTTGAAGAACTCTTCTACCTCCTTTTAATCTTCCAGTTTATTTCCCAAATGTTCAAGGACATTTCTCAATAAGTGTCAATTATTGTAATTGATCTAATTTAAAATTTTACATGGCCATGAATGAATTGATGTCCAGCTACAATTTGAAATAAATGATTTCTTATAATTAGCTTTCACAAAACTATGATTTATGGTTTTGAATGGTAGAGCTTTTTGTTATTGTCATCTTGGCTTAGCATCTAATGTTTTCTCTTTGGCAAGATTGTAGTTTCCTTCTAGAGTTTACACTACTCAGTACTTTTAAAATATAGATGAATTCCTAGTCACTGTTTTGATGAGGTCACTGTTTTCTCTATAACTGTATAAAGTCAGGCGGCTACAGTATATATTTCAATACTCTCTCACTAATTATTCTTCACATTTAAAACTAAAAGTCCCACTTACTGATTACTTACGGAGGGCTTGGCACATTGTTTAATGTATTTAATCCTCAAAAAATTCTAGGTGAAATAGATATTAGTATCCTTGTCTAAAGTTGAAGATAGAGGTTTGCATACTTTCAGAAATATCTATAATAATAAAAGCATAATATGCTAATTAGACCGGACATCCTTCCACACAAACTTTCCAGACAAAGCCTGGGCTGCGAGGGAAGCCCGGGTCCCAGGTGTCAGAGGGAAGCCAGTGCCAGCAGCCAGGGGAAGGGAGGCCTACTCTTGCATGAATTTCGTGCATCATGCCTCTAGTGTCTTATAAATATCAGCAATGGAATGCAAGTGCTTGTCCTTGTAACTCTAAAGTAGGTGGTCATCTTTCCCTGCTTTTTGGTAATGTTTATGTTTATATATGACCAGAAAGTTGAAGCCCCACATGTTTGGGCAACATGAGGAATCTCCAAAGTAGTTCAAGGTTACCAGAAATATGCCATGGGTATCTTCACCAAAGAGTTCTGGAGCTAACACAATAAAAAAATAGAGAATTGGCATTTATTTTTTAAGTTCCATTTTTACTACAGAATGATTTATTAGAGCATTCATATGGTAGGGGTGGAGATCAGATAGGGAAAAAGTAGATTCTTTTTCTAGCTGCTGGAGTCTGTTTTATGTAGAAGATAATGTGAATCCATTTTTAAAAATATGACAAAATATTGTCTCAATCAATGGAACTAAAAGAGCTCCAAAAAGCTTTCCAAAGACTTCTACTATATATAACCATCTTTTTAGTATTTAACTACTTGTGTTAATCATTGATGAAATGGTAGCTTGGTGAAAGTTCTCTAACTTTGACTAGATTCATGAGTGTTCATTATACATTCAGTCACTGGTAATTTGAAATAATTTTAAATGATACTATTTTTATAGCATACCTATTCTTCATTTGCCATTCTACCAAATATAGTCTATGGTATTAAGTGTATCTTATGACACATAACTGCTGATTTCTGTATACAGCCAAAACAGTTCTTTGTTCAAATGTGTAATTCTTAACTATTGAACATTACAAAAATATGTCAGAAAATGTGTTTTTTTATGCTTTAGCTACCAAGAGATGATCATGTAAAAATGTGAGAGATTATTAAAATTAGGATATTTTCCAGTAAAAACGTATTTGGATAAATCTACTACATTTCTGGTTATCATTTTCTTCATGTACTTAATGAAGAATTTAGAATAGAGGTTTTCAAAGATCACATTTTGCATAATATGTATCAAATGATATTTTTGCAATGATGGAAATAACTCAAACTATATTTTTAAGACATTTGAATAATGACATTTGTGAATACACCGACTGTCTTAGGGTGCGTGTGCTACTGTAACAAAATACCCTCTCACACTTCCGGAGGCTGGATGTCCAAGACCAGGTGTGGCTGATTTGGTTCCTGGTGAATACTCTCTTCCTGGCTTGCAGAGGCTCACCTTCCATCTGTGTGTCGCACTACCTTTCTCTGGTATGGACAGCTACCTCTTTTCTCCTCTCTCCATCATGCCATTAATTCCATTAGGAGGGCCCCACCTCATGACCGCATTTAGTCCTAGTAACCTCCCAAAGGCCCCATCTTTAGCTGTCATCACATTTGAGGTTAGCGCTTCAACATAGTTCCATTGTAGTAACTGAATCTCTTCTAACTACCTTTGACTCAATTGTGTTATGGATTAGCTAGAAATTATTTTCTGATTTCACTTTTCAAACACTGACTTTCTGAAAACATGAATCTTTAAACAACTGAGAAATATAAATAAAATGATTCATTAAAATAAGTGTCCTTAAAAGTGTGCCATTATATAAATTATAGCTACATTGTATGTAATGTATGGCTATATCCTGTGTTTCAAAAGCAGCTATTAGAAAAGTGCATATAATCTCCATTTCTTAATTCATAAAAAAGAGAAATTAGCTGTTCTACCTGAAATTGCCTAAAACAGGAAAGAGTTGTTTTGAATGTGATGAATGACCAGGTGGCTAAGCAATGCATTTTGAGGGAGCATAGTGAATTCACACTGAGACTAACAACGCCTTTTATTGATAATCTTCTACCATCTGTTCTGAGGACTTAATCATACAAAGGAAAAGGCAGGTGAAAAGAAAAATGAAAATAAGGGGCAATACTTAAACTATGAATCATGCTGTGATTTTGCAAAGTAGATCAGTGCTACCGTTGCTTTGAAAACCATTACAATGTTTGAACCAAGGGAAGCTGATGGTTAACTTCCATTGTTGCTCCATTTGCTGAAATGGACAGGAAGGAGCTTCCAGAATTGTCAGACTCAAAAAGTTGAAAGGTTGGTGGACACAGTCCTAATGTAATTTAACATGTGTATGGGCTGACACTTTCAGCCTGGTAAAAAGAAAATAATAATTTTGTGCTCCTGAGCATCTCGATTAGTATAAGTGAACAGGCAAAGTAATAATATAAATAGAAGAGAAAACTTATGAAAGTTTACAATGTTAAAAACAGAGTTGCCACATTAGCAGGTACGTGGGCAGAGCTCTTGAAAGGGAGTAATCAGTAAGTCAAGGTAAGACTAAATCTGGAAGACAAAAGGATGCGGGCCTTCCCAGTGAAATCAAAGAAAAATAGAGCTCTTATGTGTAAAGAATCAAAGAAAAGGACTAAAGAAATGGACGTGTGTGTGTGTGTGTGTGTGTGTGTGTGAAGGTAAATTGAGGTGAATTGATAGATAAGGTACTTACCTAGAGCTAGGAGCCATAATAGAAAAGTGTTTCAAGAAGTGTGGCTCAGTGGTGAGTATGGACCTATGAACCAGGGGGGTCACGGTTTGATTCCTAGTTAGGGCATATGCTTGGGTTGTGGGCTCGATCATCAGTATAATTCCTAGTTAGGGCATATGCTTGGGTTGTGGGCGGAGGCAACCAATCAATGATTCTTTCTCCATTCCTCTTTGAAATCAATAAAAATGTATTTTTTTTTAAAAAAAGAGAGGTGCCAAAAAAAGAGGTGCCAAATAGGTTGAAGTCTAAAAAGAAAACAAAGCTATCTAAGATGAGGATTATTATTATTAGGATAAGAAGTATTGTCTTTTAAAGTGATAATTCAAACGACAGATGTTGATATTGAATTCTGGAATGTTGAACTGTGAACTTCAGTGAACTCTTTAACCCCCCAAAACAGTAAAAATATGGAGTGAAGATTAACCATTTCAGAATTCTGTAATTAGTCAAAGTCACAGAACTAAGTGAAACTCTACCTAAGGGAAATGTTGGAATTCCAGTAAGATGGTAGGCTCTGTGATGTTTCAAACTGAGGCAATTCCCATCCCTTCTCCCTTTCTGGCTCATTAGCAGTGACCAAAATCTAGCAGCATTGCAGATAATGGAGAGCTTTAACCACATGGATAGTTCTGTATAAAGCCCTATCCTCAGAGCATAGTCAATATTTTTCCAAAGTTACATCTTCCTGGGATCAAAGAATAGTGGTTGTTTGATTTGAATGAATTCAGCAGTGGTAAAAGAAGTGTACTCCAAGGCATTATTGAAGAATAGCAAACTGCTGACAACATCTTCCTTGCCTCAGGCTGCTTCTAGCTTGCTGGAAGGAGTTGGAGCCCAGGTTCCATCTGCCACCTGCCCTCAGAAACCAGCTCATCAAGGGTGACAAGTCTTGAGCTACAGCCAGTGATTGTCTCTCCCCCTGAAACCTAATCTATGCCATGGCAGAACCCAGAGGAGCCACTCTTCTACCTGGAGACCCTAGAGAATGCCCAACCCCAATAGGGAGGAACTATTTTTCTAGGGACAGCCAACCACTGTGGGAGCCTGCAGATTGTTACTGGCTTCCGTCATGCCAGCTGTGGAGGTATCCTGGCTGCAGCTCCAAACTCTATGGAGTTTTCCACCACTTAACTGGTAGGCACAGGTCAGAGGAGGGCTTTCTTCATTGCAGGAGCAGCCACTCTGATGGGTGCAGCAAATTGCATAACTACTGGGATGAACGTCAGCACAGGGCTGAGCCTGGTCAGTTCCCTGTGGGATGGCCGCAGGGCACATGCCTTTTGGTCTTGCTGGCTGCCAGCAGTAGGCATGCTAAGGTGGCCCAGAAAGTCGCTAGGTCCTGCCGACAGAAAGCTAGGCATCCCTTTCCTGTCCACTTCCCGGGCTTCCATGTCACATCCTGCTGCACCTGGAAATACCTCAACCCAGCTGAGGACATGCCCATGACTATAGCATCTCCTCCTGAACGTCTGCCACGACAGGTGCAGCAGCCCCCAGCCCCAGCCTAAACCCCAAACACCTGCTGTTCCTGGAAGCTGAGCTCCACATGGCCTCCAAGGACACCTCTCTAACACCCAGCCTCTTCAAGTGCTTGTTGTCTCCCCTCACACCATGTCCAGGGCTTGGCCTACTTTTCATCACCTCCATAGATTACTACCCTCACCTTTACAAACACACACACTGGCATGGGGATAAAGGCCTGCTCTTGGTGTCTGAGAAACATTCAGCAATGTTCCTACTTTGCTAAAAATAAAAGGTTGAAATTTAGCTGGGGTAAAAAAAAATAAGTTTGATTTCAGTTAGTGTAAACTATAGCTTTTCTGGGAATTTGAAGGGAATCCCAGAGAAACAGACTATCATACGGAAATTTGAAAACCTCCAAACATCTTCCTGCATTTACAAAAGGATCACGCATGCATGATC
>NW_006299520.1:4002952-4007080 GCF_000327345.1 Myotis davidii | reverse complement strand
GGCACCAGTCACTAACATGTGGTTGACGTTAGTGGGCCAAGCAAGCAAGAGGTTTAAACAGGGCTGTCTTGTAAAATGTTACTTGCAGAGTGGAGGACATAAACACAGGCATTTAAGGAATTCTTCTGACCAATCACTAGTTAACAACCAAATTGTACTGACTCAAGCATGGAACCTTTACAGTCAGTTTTAAAAATAAAACAAGATCTTAAAAATGTAAGGTAGCAGAGAACTCAATGGTGATACACAAGAGGGAACAAGATCCACATAATTAGTCAAGGAAAATGCTAAACAAGTAAACAGTATAAATAAAAACAACAATGAAAAGGAAAAAAAAAAAAGGCCTAATACCTGGTCAGCAAACCTTGGGAGGAGGAGGCAGAGGCATCTGATACCCAAGTTGTTACACTATATTGTCTAAAATATCTAGTTTTCAACAACGGATGACAAAAATACAAGACACAGAGAAAAGGAGGAAAGTTTGTCACGTGCACTGGAAAAATGCCTGCCCAATCAAATACGCACCTGAGGAGGCATAGGTTTTGGATTCACTGGACAAAAGACTTTAAAACAGCCTCCCTGACACCTAGCCCTCCCTGATTGCATCCTCTCAGCAGGCCCATAGTGAAGGGCTATTGAACTGAACTGAATAATAAACAACCTTTTATTTTATTTTATAGCTTTTTTGAGGTATAATTGATATATAAAGAAACTGCACATAAAAAAAAACTGGAACATAGTATGAAATTTGGTGAGTTTAGGCATATGCACACACTTCAGATGCCATCACCACAATCAATATACTAAACATATGCATCACCTTCAAAAGTTTCCTGATGAACAGCATACTTAAATGAATATGCTCCACTCTCAGAAAACCCAAAGAATATTGAAATCTGTAAAACAAATATATAAATAGTAGTGGTAGCTTGGATGTGAAGGAAGTTAAAATTTCACTACAAATGATTTCTATTTTAAGTAATAATAGTGTCTTTAAAGAGCATGTTTTTTATTGAATAAAAAATAAGATTCAACTAAGAGAAATTTATTTTTCATCCTTTTTGGGGTACATTTTGATTTCATGAATTAACATAGATACTTTTTCTATTAAGGATGACTTAAATATATATTAATGCAAAATAAGTTGAGAATTATAGAATAGAGCAGTGGTTCTCAACCTTGGCTGCACATTAGAATCACCTGGGAATCATTTTTAAAATCCTGATTTCTGGGTCTCGTCCTCAGGAACTTCTGTTTCTTTTTTATGGGCTGAGGCCACAACATTAGTAACAAAGAAACAGAATTTCTGGAGCATGAGGCCAAGAAATCAGGATTTTAAAAAAAGATTCCCAGGTGATTCTAATGTGCAGCCAAGGTTGAGAACCACTGGAATAGAGGAACAAAAAGGCATAAGATATTTAGAAAACAAATAGCAAATGGCAGAAAAAATACTACCTCATGAGTAATCACATTCAATATAAATGGGTCAAATTACCCAATTAAAAAGCAGATGTTGACAGAATTAGTTTTTAAAAAAGTCCAACTGTAAGCTATTTATAAAAGACATACTTTAGATTTAAAGACATAAGTGAATTGAAAAGAAAGTTGTGGAAAAAAAATGTATCAGGTAGATGTAATAAAAAGTTGGAGTGGCTATGCATATGTCATACTAAATAGAATAAAAGACAAAAAAAATTTATCAGAGACAAAAGAGAGCTTCAAAAATAAAAATATGTCAGTGAATCAAGAAGATATTATTGGAAACATTTTTGCATCTTACAGCAGAAGCCCAAAACACATGTAGCAAAAACTAGAACTAAAGGGAGAAATAAAAAAACAAATTAACAATAATAGTTAGAAACATTGAATCCCACTTTTAATAATACATAGAACATCTAAGGAGAAGATTACCAAGAAAGTAGAAGACTTGTACAATATTATCAAGAATATAGACTGTACATACATCTACAGAATATCCAAAAACAGAAAAAAATGCATATTTTTCTTAGGTGTACATGGAATAATTGGATGAACCAGAAACTAAGCCACAAAACAATCCTCAAGGAACATCAAAGGACTAGAAGCAAACAAAGTATGATTTTAAACACAATGATATTAAATTAGAAACCAATAGAAGAGAAATTAAAGAAATTGAAAAATATGTGTAAGATAAAATCTTAAAAAGCTGTGGCACACAGGAAATAAAGTATAATGGTAATTAGAATACATTGAAATAAAAGAAAAATGCAACATACCAAAATTTATAATACACAAACCATAGGAATCTTCAGGATATTTATAACTACAAATGTCTACATTAAAATATTTATAATATTAGCATTCAAATTTTAAATATTAATTGTTACAATTAAATAATAATAACCCAGTCTTCTACCTTGTGACTAGAAAAAAGAACAAACTAAATTCAAAGCAAGCAGAAACAAACAAGTAATAACTATTAGACATGAAAAAATAATGAAAGAGAAAATAAAGCAATAAAGTCAGTGAAACCAAGTCCGGTTTTTAAAATGACCATCAAAATAGCCAACTATTTACCGAGAATGACCAAGATAAAAAATAAAGGAAACACAATAAAATCACGACCTTACAGGAATAAAATGATATTAAGGAAAGGCTATTTAAAATTGTAAACCATTGAATTAGATACCTTAGAGAAAGGATTGGGGATTCACTGATGAAGGCTACTCTTTGGGAAGCAGTGGAAATTTTATAAAATTATTTTTTGTGAAAAACACTCTGAATGTGCTAAACATGGCTGAACTATACACTTTACATTGGGGACCATTATGGGTATGAGAAATATTTATCAAGGATAATTAAAAACAACTAACAATCCTTCCCTTGAGAAATGTATAAAAAATGTTGGAAAGATGCTCTTTGGTGTTTACAAGTTTCTCAAAATGGAATGGTGCTTCAGAATGCATTGTGATTTTCAAACAGAATTTTCTTGTGGATGCTATTATAATTCGTATAAATGCAAATTTTGCATTTCATATTTCCTATAACGGCTATAAAATATTCGTTGTAAACTTAAACATATAGGCATATAGCACTACATTTATACCTATATGCTCATACATACACATATATGTTCACCTAAGCATATATACTATACACCAAGTATATGTACACATATACATAAAAATGTAATATATATTATACTGTTTAAATATAAGATGTCAGGATGTTTCATAACTCTTTAGTGATAAAACAAAATTATATAAATAGCAATAGTTTTAAAATATTTATCAATTATACTAATTTTGCAGTAATAACTATATGTTTTTTCATCTAGTGTAAGTTATGTTTTTTTATCAGCACCCTGTTGACCTCAGATTATAGCCCACATGCTCTTCAATGCTTTTTAATTTTAGAAGAGTTTATTTTAAATGATAAATTTTAAAATGTGCTACACTGTATATTCATGTTGAAATAGCCTGAAATGTTCATAATTTTCGTAAGAATTGAACGCTACTTGTTTTTATTTATTAATTATTTTGAATAAATAGTATTAGAATATAAAATAATTACAATCAGAACGTGATTTGTATAGTGGATCACTGTACAAATATTAATTAATATTACAAATCTGTAGCACATATGTCTTCAAAGCAATTTAATGCAAATTACAGTAAATGATTTAATCACAGCATAATTATATCTACCTTGTGACCTACTGAAGGTTGGAAATGACACATGCAATTAAAACCAGAGGAAAGAAATACAAAATCAACCCAAACTCCCATCTCTCTAGCTCAATTATATGCCACTAAATGTAAACTTCAGTTCTGTACTCCTTCCATTAATCTGTGTTCAAAGTGCTTGAATAGTATTCATCAATAGTAGTAATTATCATTTTGAAGTGGGCCACCTCTCTTTAATGGTTGTTTCAGAATTTCAAACTTTGATTAATAGTTTGAAAATGACAGTAAAGTGACTATTTATGTTAAGAACATCGATTGATCTTCATCTTAATATTTTATTTTTTAAGTTATTCTCATTTTAGTAGCATGATACTTTCGAATAAGCATCATACTTTCGATAAGCAGAAATAAAAAAGTATGCATGTAAATAAAATGAAAAAAATAAAATACCACCCACAGGGAC
>NW_006299520.1:3997604-4000144 GCF_000327345.1 Myotis davidii | reverse complement strand
CAAGAAAAACATCCTTTTGAGATTTTAATTCCTATGTCCTTCTTCTAAGAAATGTACTTTATTCCAGTAGTCGCCTTCATACTGAAGAGGCCAAGCTTTTGCTTTATTAAGTTGGGTTTATATGAGTTTTTCCTTAATCTCTAGCACTTATTTTTATCCCACAGTACTTGGTACTTTCTCCAAGTTGCATGATGTTTTGGGGCTCTGATCTCTGCATTCTGGCTGAGCCAGAAAAACCAGTGTCTTCCCAACACGGGGGACCTCAAATTGTTTGCTTTTTCCCAGCAGCATGGCAGCAGCTGCCTCTGAAACAAGCGTGTCAAACTCAAAGGCGGACACGGGCCAAATACACAGGTTTAAGTTTATGTGGGCTGCAAAAAAACAAAACAAAAGCGTCATTTTTTTTATTGTCTAAAGTTTTACATATGTCTCCTTTTCCCCTAAATGATACCTCCCCCCACAGCCAACCCCACTGCAGGCATGCCCCCACTGCTCCAGTGTCTGTGTCCATTGATTATGCTAACATGCATGCATACAAGTCCTTTGGTTGCTCTCTAACTCCCCCTCCCCTACCATTTGTCTCTGGATCTATTCTCGTTCATCAAATTATGTTGATCATTATATCCCACATATGAGTGAGATCATGTGACATTTATCTTTCTCTGACTGGCTTATTTTGCTTAGCATAATGCTCCCCAGTTCCATCTGTGCTGTTGCAATTGGTAAGAGTTTTTTCTTTTCTATAGCGGCATAGTATTCTATTGTTTAGATGTACCACAGTTTGGGAAGGAAGGCCTACTCTTGCACGAATTTCGTGCATCAGGCCTCTAGTCTATATATATAAAAGCCTAAGTGACCAGCTAACAGGCCCACCGGCCAGTTGGCCAGTAGCTATGATGTGCACTAACCACCAGGGGGCAGACACTCAACACAGGAGCAGAAACCACAGGAATGGAAACATGGAACAGACTGATGAATCTTAGAGGGAAGGAGGGCGGGGGACGGTAGGAAAGATTAACCAAAGATCTTATATGCATACTAGAGGCCCAGTGCATGGATTCATGCACTGGTGGAGTCCCTCAACCTTGTGACCTACTGAAGGTTGGAAATGACACATGCAATTAAAACCAGAGGAAAGAAATACAAAATCAACCCAAACTCCCATCTCTCTAGCTCAATTATATGCCACTAAATGTAAACTTCAGTTCTGTACTCCTTCCATTAATCTGTGTTCAAAGTGCTTGAATAGTATTCATCAATAGTAGTAATTATCATTTTGAAGTGGGCCACCTCTCTTTAATGGTTGTTTCAGAATTTCAAACTTTGATTAATAGTTTGAAAATGACAGTAAAGTGACTATTTATGTTAAGAACATCGATTGATCTTCATCTTAATATTTTATTTTTTAAGTTATTCTCATTTTAGTAGCATGATACTTTCGAATAAGCATCATACTTTCGAATAAGCAGAATAAAAAAGTATATATGTAAATAAAATGAAAAAAATAAAATACCTACCACAGTGACCATTAAGTTGTAGATATTTAATGAGCCAACATTGTTAGCTAGCAAGATAAAGATGTTTCTAAGTTACTATTCTAGAACATAAATCGTTGATGTGTGCTTCTCTCACTTTTAGATATAAACTAAACTAAAACATTTAAATTATTTTTCTGTATTTAAAATAAAGTTTTAATTGTGGTAAAATATTAAAAAAACACACACATTTACCATTTTCACCATTTTCAAGTGTACAGGTCAGTAGTGTAAGTACAAAATCCATAAACTTTTTAAGTATTAAGGAATCACAAACTCTTGTTTCTGATTTAAAAAATACATATTATTTGTAATACGGTGAAACATCTTCTTGAGTATGGTTTTAATTTTCCATTCCCCATTGGTCTGAATACATTCAAAGCTTCTATTAGTATTTAAATTAGGAGTGAAAATAAGAACAACTATACAGATTTATTATAATCATTAATAAAATAGAAAAGTAACTAATATTGACTATTTATTTGTTCTTTTTCCTGAATTTTAAAGTAATTTTCAGATTACATTGTCGTAGTATTTCATATGACAAACTAGGAAATCAAGGCCTAGATAAAGTAAGCGACTTGTGTAACCACATAATTAGCTTTCTCTAAAATTGAAGAACACTGATTTCTAATTAAATGTTCTTTCTAGAATTTTAACAGATTTTTACTTAAATAAATACATGTTCAAGAGAAAATAATGTTATTTTTCTTCTCAAGACAATTTTTCTCCTTTTCTTTTCATGATCACTTCTCTTATATTCCTTAGTATTGGTGAAATGAATTTTTAGTGTTTTTTTGTTCTGTCATGTTTTTAGTAAAACTAAGGTAAATGCTTTTGTTATTTTGTTTATTTACTGAGGAATCTAAAAAAATGTAATATATATATAATCCCTGAAGACAGTCAGCTTTCTCTAGCTCTAGTACTGGGATCATTTTATTATGCTTGTGGCATTCATCACAGATTCATCTCTCTACACTGGGATTAAGGTAAGAGGTTTCTAGT
>NW_006299520.1:3994812-3996957 GCF_000327345.1 Myotis davidii | reverse complement strand
AATCACATCTGATGTCTCTGTTTTATTGCATATTTTCTTTATTCTACCCACTTAGGAAAGATTTACAGAGCACCTACCAGTAAAGAGCTCTTGAAGAGCTCATATTAGAGTAGGAAAACAGACCAATTAACAAAAATAACATATTTATTGTAATATAGGTATAGGACAAGTGCTTTTAAAAGGTAAGAAGTGAGTGACTTCTTATTTAGAGATATTTAGAAAAAAATCATCATAAACTATTATTGTGATGGATTTTAGTTTACTGTATAAAATGTTGAGAATGTAGAAATTTTATAAAGACAAGATAAGGTCTTATTTATGTCTTAAAATTGATTTCTGAGGTTAGGGATGCTCTAAAATTGATAATATAAGAAATTTAAAAAACGGAAAAGAAAATACTAAAATATCAAAATACCAAGAAGAAGAAAGTGGAGCAGGAATACAAATAATTTCCGAAGGAGAAAATACACATGAGTATAAGCCTTTAAAAAAATGTGCATCCATTATTTATTTTATTTTATTATTGATTTTTAGAGAGAGAGGAAGGGACAAGGAGAGAAAGAGAGAGAAACAGTGATGTGAAAGTGAAAAATTGATCAGCTGCCTCCTGCATGCCCACTACTGGGGATGGAGCCTGCAACCCAGGCATGTGCCCTGACTGGGAATAGAAGCAACAACCTTTTGGTGCATGGAACAGTGCCCAACCAACTGAGTCACACTGGCCAGAGCCATAAAGTTTATTTTATAGAAATGATTTGGTTGAACTGAATGTCTTTCCTATCCTTCTCTAAGATAATTCATATTTCATCTGTTTTCCATACTTTCCTCTTTATTACATGTTAGCCATAATTATTTTGAAATTATTTTCTGCTAACTGCAATATCCAGATGCATTTATCAACTATTTTTTGGACTTTTTATGTCAACTTTTCCCTATTTTTTAATGTGCAGTTTATTTTATTTTGTATGTGTGTGTGTGTGTGTGTGTTTATGTTGGACATTGCAAGTAATACACACTTTTGAGATTTTAATTCCTATGTCCTTCTTCTAAGAAATGTACTTTATTCCAGTAGTCGCCTTAATACTGAAGAGGCCAAGCTTTTGCTTTATTAAGTTGGGTTTATATGAGTTTTTCCTTAATCTTTAGCACTTATTTTTATGCCACAGTACTTGATACTTTCTCCAAGTTGCATGATGTTTTGGGGCTCTGATCTCTGCATTCTGGCTGAGCCAGAAAAACCAGTGTCTTCCCAACACGGGGGACCTCAAATTGTTTGCTTTTTCCCAGCAGCATGGCAGCAGCTGCCTCTGAAACAAGCGTGTCAAACTCAAAGGCGGACACGGGCCAAATACACAGGTTTAAGTTTATGTGGGCTGCAAAAAAACAAAACAAAAGCGTCATTTTTTTTATTGTCTAAAGTTTTACATATGTCTCCTTTTCCCCTAAATGATACCTCCCCCCACAGCCAACCCCACTGCAGGCATGCCCCCACTGCTCCAGTGTCTGTGTCCATTGATTATGCTAACATGCATGCATACAAGTCCTTTGGTTGCTCTCTAACTCCCCCTCCCCTACCATTTGTCTCTGGATCTATTCTCGTTCATCAAATTATGTTGATCATTATATCCCACATATGAGTGAGATCATGTGACATTTATCTTTCTCTGACTGGCTTATTTTGCTTAGCATAATGCTCCCCAGTTCCATCTATGCTGTCTCAAGGGGTAAGAGATCTTAATAGGTTTTTTAAAATGTATTTCAGAGAGAAGGGAGAGGGAGATAGAAACGTCAATGATGAGAGGGAATCATGGATCAGCTGCCTCCTGCATGCCCCACACTGGGGATGGAGTCCACAACCCAGGCATGTGCCCTGACCGGACATCTGGCCAGTAGCTATGATGTGCACTAACCACCAGGGGGCAGACACTCAACACAGGAGCAGAAACCACAGGAATGGAAACATGGAACAGACTGATGAATCTTAGAGGGAAGGAGGGCGGGGGAGTGTAGGAAAGATTAACCAAAGATCTTAGATGCATACTAGAGGCCCAGTGCATGGATTCATGCACTGGTGGAGTCCCTCATCCTGGCCTGTGGGGATCAGGCTGAAACCAGCTCTCCGACATCCCCTGAGGGGGTCCCGAA
>NW_006299520.1:3990869-3994586 GCF_000327345.1 Myotis davidii | reverse complement strand
AAAAAAGGCAAGAAAAAATCATAGCAAATGACTCTATTATATAAAATGCTAGAAAGTACAATTACCTAATGATGTCATTGGAAGGAAGGATTGCAAAGAGGCATAAAGAATTTTTCAAGGCATTGGAAATGTTCATTATCTAGACCAGCGGTTCTTAACCTGTGGGTCGCGACCCCTTTGGCAGTGGAACGACCCTTTCCCAGGGGTCGCGTAAGACCATCCTGCATATCAGATATTTACATGACGATTCATAACAGTAGCAACATTACAGTTATGAAGTAGCAACGAAAATAATTTTATGGTTGGGTCACAACATGAGGAACTGTATTTAAAGGGCCAGAAGGTTGAGAACCACTGATCTAGACTGAGGTAATGGATTCATGGGTACATACATACATACAATAAATCTCAAAATTATACACTTTTAATATGTACAGTTTAATGTTTATCAGCTATACTTCAGAAGCTGTGAATACACACAGAGCATGTGTAAATAATATATATAAGTATGAATCTAAAGAGAGATACATGATGTTGATGAAAAATGTATAGTAAGATCATAAATAATCATAAATCAATATAGTAATTTTATAATGCAATTTAGTAATGTGTATCAAGAGATTGCAATTTTTTTCAACTTCTTAGACACTGACTCCCAAGGAAATATTATACATTGGAAACAGCTGAGTTTTCAAAAGGACACTTATAATGGCATAATTTAAATTCCCAAAAAACTTCATGAAAAATAAATATTCAATAACAGAACACTTTTAGGTAATGGCATGGGCATATAATGAATTAACTGTAGGGTAATTTATTAAATTAAAATATTTTCATAATGAAGTTGTGTTTTTTGCCCTTCTTAACCATTGTGTATGTATTGAGGTACATTACATACATTTGATTTATCACATTGTACATTTTAATGAATTTTGAAAAATATTTAGACCTGTTAACCACAATCCCAATTAAAATATGGAATACTTCCATAAGCTGAGATGAACCACTATGATACTTTCATTAAGTTTGCAACATAAATAGACAAGCATTTTCTGATTTACATCATGTAGATGGGTTTTGCCTGTTTTTGAAATTAATATAATTGATATTATGGAATATATACTCTTGCTTCTTGCAATCTCCTTATATTGTTTTGAGACTTGTTCATTCTAGTGTCTGTATCAGAAGGTTTTATTTTGTTAAATTGCATCACAGCTTGTTAATTCTCTATTGGTTGAATTATGTTCAGCATTTTTTTCAGTCTGTATTAAGGGGTGCATATGTCTTTTTTACTTTGTAATTATCTCTCTATATATAAAGAGCCAGGGTCCATAACATCCGCAATGTCGGAAGGCTCGACCTAATGCCCAGGCTGCACGGGCAGCAGGCTCTGGTGGGTGGATGGAGACTTGTGGCAGTGGGCGGGTCAGGGGAGGCGAGGCTGGCACTCACACTCACTCACAAACACACACACACAGACACACACAGCGTTTTCTCCCTTTCTTTCTCTCTCTCAGAATGAGGGCCTCTCTCAGAATGAGGCCCCAGGGTGGGCAGAGGGTGGAGCTGCCCCACTGGCCCCGCCCCCTCCCAGCCAGGAAAGAGGAAGAGGGAGAGAGGGAGGCAGGGAGGCCTGGAGGACTGCTGAGAAAGACAAAGAGAGACAGTCACTGGGAGAGACTGGGATGGAGAGATGGAAACAAAACAGACTGGGCCTGAAGAGGCCTGGATGGAAGGGAGGGCAGGCAGAGGGTGGAGTTTCCCCCACTGCCCCCACCCCCTCGCAGCTGGGAAAGAGGAAGAGGGAGAGAAGAGGACTACTGAGAAAAACAGAGGCAGAGACTGGGAGTGATTGGGATGGAGAGATGGAAACAAAACAGACTGAAGGGAGGCCTGTGGAGGCCAGGAACTGAAGTGTTTCACCAACTCACCTGTGGTGCTCAGGGGAGCCAAAGCCACAGGCAGGGATGGAGAAGGGTGCCCTCCCCTCTGGAGAATCCCAGTATCTTCAGACCGGCAGTTGGGGGCAAGATCAAGCCGGCAGGGGAGGGCATTTGATGTCATTGGAAGGAAGGATTGCAAAGAGGCATTGGAAATGTTCATTATCTAGACCAGCAGTTCTCAACCTGTGGGCTGCCCTCCCCTCTGGAGAATCCCAGTATCTTCAGACCGGCAGTTGGGGGCAAGATCAAGCCGGCAGGGGAGGGCATTTGGGGCAACCAGGTCAGCAAGGGAGGGCAGTTGGGGGTAATAAGGCAGGCAGAGGCAGTTAAGGTTGATCAGGCCAACTGGGGAGGGCAGTTAGGGGCAAGATCAGGCTGGCAGGGGAGGGAAGTTGGGGAAAACCAGACCAGCAGGGGAGGGCAGTTAGGGGTGATCAGGCTGCCGGTAAGGGAGAACAGTTAGAAATAATTTTATGGTTGGGTCACAACATGAGGAACTGTATTTAAAGGGCCAGAAGGTTGAGAACCACTGATATAGACTGAGGTAATGGATTCATGGGTGCATACATATAATAAATCTCAAAATCATACACTTTTAATATGTACAGTTTAAGATCAGGCTGTCAGGGGAGGGAAGTTGGGGGAAACCAGACCAGCAGGGGAGGGCAGTTAGGGGTGATCAGGCCGGTAAGGGAGAACAGTTATCAGCAAGATCTGGCCAGCAGGGGAGGGAAGTTGGGGGAAACCAGACCAGCAGGGGAGGGCAGTTGGGGGCGAGATCAGGCCAGCAGGGAAGGGCCACTGGGGTCAAGATCTGGCTGGCAGGGGAGGGAAGTTAGGGGCAGTTGGGGACAACCAGGCCAGCAGGGGAGGGCAGTTGGGGGCAACCAGGCCAGCAGGAGGTCAGTAAGGGCCAACCACGCCAGCGGGGGGAGGCACTTGATGGTGACCAGGCTAGCTGGGGGTGCAGTTGGGGGCAACCATGCTGTCAGGGGGCCAGTTAGGGCAACCAGGCCGGCAGAGGGGGGAAGTTGGGGAGAACAGGCCAGCAGGGGGGCCAGTAAGGGGCGACCAGGCTGGTGGGGGGGCAGTTAGGGGCGATCAGGCCGGCAGGTGGGCAGTTGGGGGCAACCAGGCCAGCAGGCAGGGAAGTTAGGGGCGATTAGGTTGGCAGGCAGGGGAGGTTAGGGTGATCAGGCTGGCAGGGTGTGCCAGTTAGGGGCAATCAGGCTGGGAGGCAGGTGAGCAGTTAGGAGCCAGTGGTCCTGAATTGTGAGTGATGTCTGACTGCCAGAAGTCCTGGGGATCGGGCCTAAACCAGCAGTCGGACATCCCCCAAGGCATCTGGGATTGGACAGGGTGCAGGCTGGGCTGAGGGGACCCCCTCTCCCGTTCATGAATTTCATGCACTGGGCCT
Organism: Myotis davidii; assembly: GCF_000327345.1. NCBI lineage: Eukaryota > Metazoa > Chordata > Mammalia > Chiroptera > Vespertilionidae > Myotis > Myotis davidii. The sequence goes on along the minus strand of NW_006299520.1, from coordinate 3,991,226 downwards.
CTAGTCTATACATATAAAAGCCTAAGTGACTGTTAAAACCAAACGGACGACTGAACAGGCTGCGTTGGGCGATTAGGCCGACAGGGAGGTTAGTGAGGGGCTACCCAGTGACTGAGAAGCAGACTGCGTGGGGCGACCAGGCCGGCAGGGGGGTTAGTGAGGGGTTACCAAATGACCAAGCAGCAGGCTGCATGAGGCGACCAGGCCTGTGGGGGAGCAATTCAGGGCGACCAGGCCAACGGGGACAGGCAGTTAAAGGCCACCAGGCCAGCATGGGGGGAGGCAGTTGGGGGCAACCAGGCCGGCAGGGGGGCAGTATGGGGCTACCAGGCCAGCAAGGGGGGCCAGGGGGCCACC
>NW_006299520.1:3980767-3990821 GCF_000327345.1 Myotis davidii | reverse complement strand
GAGAGATTAGGCAGGCAGGCAGAAGGGTTAGGGGTGATCAGGCAGGCAGGCAGAAGGGTTAGGGGTGATCAGTCAGTCAGGCAGGTGAGCGGTTAGGAGCCAGTGGTCCCGGATTGAGAGAGGGATTTTGGATTAGGGAGGGTGCAGGCTGGGCTGAGGGGACTCCCCCCACACACCCCGTGCATGAATTTTGTGCACCAGGCCTCTAGTATTAATATAATAAGTTAGTTTGAGAAGTTTTTAAGTAAGAAAATCATCTAGCATTCTTTCCCAGTAGATAATGATATACTGTATTTTTTATATGTTACCAGATTTGCTTTGGTAATTTTTTTGTCAAGTAATTGTGTATCTATATTTAGAAAAACATTTACATATTTTTTCTTATAATACCATTGTCAGATTTGGGTTTCAGAGTTGTACTGACTTCATAAAATGAGATGGGGATTGAGATACCTTAGCCTTCAACTAGGAAGTCCCATCTTCTTGGCCATACCCTCCAGAGGGGAGCTTTTCATCCCAGTGAGGGGTACCAGGCGTGGAGTGAGGGAGCAAGTCATGACTCAAATAACATAGACTGTCATTTCTAAAACATAATTAGTAGGTTTCCTTCAGCAAATATGTGTGTGTGTTCTTTGCAGTATGCTCATAGGACAATTTCTAGAGACTTTAAATTTTTAAAATAATTTTCACCAATTATAGTCGTTTCTCTAGGGAGAGGGTCCAAAGGGCATCTCACACTGCTATTCTTGAATTTGTTCACTGGGTACTTTTTTTTTTTATTAAAAACAAGAAATTCTTATTTTGATATTTTCCAAAGATATAAAAATGACCTAATTTTAAATTATTTTAACTGGTTCTTGAAATAAAGGCCTTTTTCAAAAAGTGCCACTGTTGAAACCAATAACATTGTAATTTTAAGGAAATTATATTGTATTCTTCATACTAGTTCATTACAATATTAAAATTGGCCATATCCTTAGATGTGTATGTAATATTCCAGTACCTATAGCTTTTTTACCATCCTCAAATCCCCAAGGAAAGACTTAAAAATAGTTTCTATTAAAGAGTTTAAAAGGCTAAGCTTTTTGCTGAGGTTGATCTCATTAAAGAAGAAGAATGGGGTGGGTGGGGAAAGGGGGAAAAAAGAAGAAAAGCTGAATAGTCTGGGCTCTGCATATGTCCCTGTACAATACCCCTTCCGGTCAATATTTAAACGGAAAAGTGCTCTTAGAGAGGACCATGATCTGTCACAGAAACAATGTGATTCAAAGCCCTGGTGGATCATAGAAGCCTGGAAATTTTACCCAAGTCACTTGGACTGGCGTAACGAGAGACAATAAAACACACTTACTTCATCCAAAATCTCTGTAGGTTCTTCCTTATACTTTGGCAGATAAACAAATCATAAAAATAGTGTTAAAAACATTTATTTATGAATCAGCGCTTTGCAATTTCTTGGAAATACATTGCTTAGTAAGTTAGGCATTGATATTATCTCATTTTAACGCTAAGTAACCAGGACAAGAAAGGGGCAAAGAAGGAAGTTAAACTTAGGTCTGTCTCCTTTTGAGAATAGGTGGGTGAGAGGGTGGTTAACTGTGTCAAAGCTACCAAATCGTGACACTGACATTGCTTTAAAATTGGGGCAATGTTGGATACTTAAAAAAAAAATCCTTAATTCCTGAACAGAATATTATTCTTAGTTTTATGGTCAGACTGTAAAGTAGCCTTGAGGAAGTCATGACACTTCATCTTTAAAATAAAGGAGATAGCCCTGGCTGGTGTTTGCTCGGTGAATAGAGCATCTGCCCACATCCTGAAGGGTGGCGAGTTTGATTCCTGTATGAGCCTTAGATTCCTTAGATGTTAAAGATCATGAAGATGACCTCATTATGGGATTGCTTAAACATTAAATATACTGTTATTCACAGTGCATAAACTTCAGGAAATACATTTTTTTGCCATACTATTCTTAATAATTTCTGTTATAATATCATTCCTTCTCGTTCAGCAGAAGGTGCTATCATATAGCCGGGCAGTTAAGAAAGTGGTCTCCACTCAGTCTGCCTACATTACTAGTAAATTATATGGTGCTAAACAAATTAATTAGCCTTTCTGTATAGGATTGTTGTGAAGAATAGTTCAAATAGTTTATGTGAAATTTTGAGAAGACTCTACAGCATTTAGAAAATACTCAACAGCTATTAGCCACCATTTTTATTTTCTCAAAAAAATTCTATATGGCAAATAAGAAAACAAAACAAGGGAATTTTAAAAAATTAAGGTAATTATTTTAAATCTTTCAACTATTAAATGGCAAAACCATTCCAGAAAAAGTGGAGATATGATTGCAGGTCTTCTATAAAAAGAGAATGAGACAATATTTTAATAAATAGTCATTCTATTCTTCATCGGAAAAAAAAAAGGGGGGAGTGTTTTTATTCAAAAGAGAGCAAAAGGTAGAGATATAAAACAGGACAGGAGCATCCATAACTATCTGGATTTATACCTCACTCAATTTTCTATAGACCTATGCCTTTCTCTTAGGTATCATCCCATTATCCAAGATTTCAAGGTTGTTTTTGTTGTTTTTCTACGACTTATTTTCTCTAGAATACCACGTTCAATGAATAGAGTTCAAATATCAAATAAATAAGGTTTAGCTATCAACATATAAGTGCACATTACTAAAACAATTTCTTAATTGTTTGAAATAATTGTAGGTCATGATTCAGGAGTAAAAGTAAGTTATCTTGAAATATGTAGATCATTGTGACCCATTTTCAGCTTGAACTATTTGTGCTTTGACACAGATCTTCACTTCTTTGGTAATCAAAGAGGTCTTATTAATTCATTTTTATTTGAATCATTAATGTCCAAGATCCAGACATTAATCCAATAATTTATTCTAGATTCAAGACTACCATAGACAGCTAAAAATGTGCTAAGAAAATATTAACATTGAAAGGCAGGTAAATTCTCATGTATTGAATGAAAGGACAAAGTGATTTATTTAGAATGTGATGGGTCTCCTTCCTGCTTAGGTGAATTTAATTTACTATAGAACACAGACCCTGAGTGTGAAATAAAGCACCTGGAAGTGTACATTTTCAAAGAAGGATTGATTTACATAAAATTAAGGCTCAGCAATTTTGTATTTCTTAATTATAAAGGCCATTTAGCAAAGCCCATTTAAACTGTGTCAATAATAATCAAGACAACCGAAAAGCAAATATTTGGTATAGTCATTGATATCTGGAATAGTAAATATTGTGTTTGCAACAATGTGCCATAATTTTATATCGCTTGAACCTTAGTCATAACCCAGACTGTATTGACTCAATAAAGGATTTTTCCATAAAAATATATTCTAAGATGAACATATGTTGGGCTCCAAATGAAGAAAATAGGGAAGGATTGTCTTACCCTTCAATATCTGAGAACATGGGTTAGAAAGTAGATTTGAAACCAAATTAGCCCCCAAAAGGCCAGAGATATGTAATATGTGAAAGCCATTTGACCATGTACAAGCAAATTTCAAGATCCAAATCAACAAATATTTAATAAATTGAGTAGTGCCAGTGTGTAGATATGTAGAGCTTCTCATTGGGATAACGTATATGAAAAGGGAAGCATAAGTTTTCTGAACAGTATTCATCTCTTTAATTACCAAAAATCATTATTTACTGCTAATCCAAGTGGAGTGTGCACATGTATATGCTATAAAATATTTTTATTAACTGAAACTCTTTAGCATTCTACAATTGCTCCTCTAAAAATTTCACAACTATTCAGCCATAGATAGACGGAGTGTACTACATGAAGAATTTTGAATTGCTGTTTCATTCCTTTCAAAAATATGGATATGTCATACCATATATAGTTGGACTTACAGCATCTCATTCCAAATAACTACTTTCACTGGCTCAGTGGTGACTATGTTTGTGAAGGCTAGTTTTACTTTTATAATCACACAGCGAGAAAGAGTATTTAATTTCTGGGCAAAGGAAAGACAAAGTTCATCCTTCACTGGAGCAAGCTTAGGAGGAAATTTAGGCTGGAAGGAGAAATCAAAGTAATTGATTGGCACATAGCCAGAGGAATATATTAATACAGTGGTTCTCAACCTGTGGGTCGCGACCCCTTCAGCGGTCGAACGACCCTTTCACAGGGGTCGCCTAAACCATCCTGCATATCAGATATTTGCATTATGATTCATAACAGTAGCAACATTACAATTATGAAGTAGCAACGAAAATAATTTTATGGTTGGGTCACAACATGAGGAACTGTATTTAAAGGGCCAGAAGGTTGAGAACTACTGTAATATAACAACTGCTAGGACTGCTCCTCTCAATTAACAATAGCATGTGGAGGAGAGGAGGAAAAGGGGAGATGAGAGGACAAAGAAAGGAATGGGGAAGAGGTGTCCAAGCATAATTAAAATATGTATCTAAAATGCTTTAGGGTGGGAATATATTAGGATGTGAAGAGAATATACTGGGGAAATTAAAGGAGACTGTCTTTCCAAAAGAGGTAATAGTTTTGTGTACAGTAAATGGCACGGTTTTGTAAAACTAGGGACTCTGACTCAGTAGGACTGGAGTGAACCTGAGAGTCCGCATTTCTAACGATCTCCCAGGTAACGCTGATATTGCTGTTCTCTAGATAGCACTTTGAGTAGCGAGGTAGTAAAGGGTGGGGAATGTGTTAATGTCTATTCCAGGCAGAGTGACAGATACCCTGTATCCTGGGCGAATGAAAGCACTTGTTCTGGTGAGTAGTTTGGATAATGAAGTTGGAAAAATAAGTTGATTTTAAATAGCATCAGACTTAAGATTCTGAGCATTATTTTCTTTTCGCAAGGCTACAGCGCCTCTATTCATAAATGTGGCACCGCAGGTTTGTCTGTAAGGAAGCAAACACGTTATAGTTTAAAGACGAGACAAATCAAGGCAGTGAGAGAGAGAGAGAGGCACAAGAAAAACTCTTGGGATGTTGCCCCCACGGCTCAGGTGAGGAGAGCACTTCAATAAACATTAGCACTGAAGATGGAGAAGAGAGTACAGAATTGGTAACTATTTCTGAACGATCATCACGGAATACAGTAAATTATTGGATGGCAACAGTTGGCATAAACAAATGCGAAGGAAAATGATGCTTTATATTTGTTTTACTTTATTTTGTTTTTGCTAAGGAACTGTGTGAATGGGAAAAAAATAAGGAAAACACATAATATTTACAAAGTGAAACTTATAGGGGGTGTGAAAATAATGAGGTTGAGGGGCCTATACAGTATTCATATGTGTGTACTGATGAGGCACCAACAGGTTTGGACGATAAGGCCTAGAAATAGGTCGCTGATGTTGATAATTAGAGAGCGAAGGACACTGTACTGATTGAACGTCTCAGGTAAGCCAGTCATTTTTGTCATACTTATTTCTTTTAATTAAAATGTTACTATAAACTTAGCAAAGCAGCTTTGATAGACTGATACAAATAATGGAGAAGGCAGTGAATGTGTGTACCTCCTGGGAATGTGTGTAGGTGTGTATATAAATTGGACTTGGGAAAGTAATGCCCGTGATATTTGTCCCTTTAATTGGATGATAAAAGGAGCATATGTCTTTTTTTTCCATAGAGGGGCCATTCCTGTTTTCTTTTTTGTATATTTTTTATTTATTTCAGAGAGGAAGAGAGAGGCAGAGAGATAGAAACATCAGTGATGAGAGAGAATCATTGACTGGCTGCCTTCTGCACACCCCCTACTGGGGATCAAGCCCGCAACCCCGGGCATGTGCCCTTGACTGGAATCAAACCTGGGACCCTTTGGTCCACAGGCCGACACTCTATCCACTGAGCCAAACCAGCTAGGGCCCATTCCTGTTTTCTAGTTATGTGTTCTGGTTGCACTTGTCCCCAGAAAAAGTGTCCCACAAGCTTTGCTCCAAGGCCAAAGGCATCCTACTGTAGATGCTGACAAATAAGGTTAGTAAATTACCTTATCCGAGTTTAAAGCTACTGGTAGCTGCAAACCATAAAGCACTTGATGATGCCAAGCAGTTTGTCAATATTCATATCCCTGGAGTCCCATCCCTAGAGAGAGGCATCTTTGTATCACCACTTAGGTATTCTGGAATTGTACCAAAATCAAATGGAGAGTTTTAGGAAAGGCTGATATAATTCTTCATGCCTTTTTGTAGTAGATTCTAGAATTTCTGAAAGACTAGGAGATCACTTCACGGATTGATCACTTCTACCTATCTATGGTCAGTTTTCTCTAATTAGAACTCACAGAGCTATCAAAATAAACAGGTAAATGTTGCACATCTCTCATGTACTTGATGTTTTCAAACGTACTCGCTCTTCCATGGAAGACACATGGGGTGGGGAGTTGGGGAACACATTTTAATTCAAGCCATTTCCTCCCAGGACACACATGTTTATGAATCACAGAAAGCTGGACCATAACATTGTCAGCGCTTCAGTTAATCTTCAAGTTTGAAATTAAAGCTTTAAACAGAGCAAAAAAACACACACAACCAAAAACACAAAAGAAACAACAACACAACAAAACCCTTTCATCCCATTGATGTGGAGCAAATCAATTAAAAACAATTGGAGGGAACAGTGATAACAGATGTCCAGCTCTGAGCAGAGTCTAACGAGATGATTACGTGCCCTGGCGGCCAGCCAGCCCGCGGGGCTGCTTTTCATGGGTGTTACTTTGCTGACAGTACCTTCACGACATTTGTACCTTGGCACCAGAAGTGCTAACAGCTGCTGTGCCAGCGGTGGAGAGGCAGAAAAGACCTTTTTCAGCGTTAGTTGCTCTCACAGATTCTCAGCGCCCTCAGAGAATAGAGCCTCTAAGAAGTGACTTCCGCCTGCTATCTCTTTTGTGAGGATTTCTGCTCCCGTGTCTGAAAAGCAGTTTTGTTCCCTAGGGGAGGGAAGAGGGTTTCTCAAGATAGAAGACGAGTGGTAAACGTGTGACTAATGGCAGTAGCAAGGTTGGTCTGGGAGTTCACGGTTTTATGAAATGAAATATTTCAACAACCGTTTCTGTGCTTGGTTATTTGCTACCGGCAGCCCTTTTGACCCCTCAGTGAGGAAGCCAAAAAGGACTAAAGGAGAAAAATTCTAGTTATTTTCAAGTTAGATGATGTTCTTAACTAACAGTGACAGATGTATCAGTACGGCTTCTAGTGGCGGCTAATAATAGCGGAGCTTCAGGCTGTGGGGAAACGAGGAAGGTCATAAGGCAAGTGCACATCTGTGAGAAAAGAGTTCAAGTGATAAAAGGTGAGATGTGGTTTCAGGAAACTTTATTTTTGAAGCTCTGCCCAGTCAGTATTGGTGTTTTCAGCGTTATGCTTGGCACATCCGTGTGTCAATAATTTGGAAAAACTCTAGAGAACCAAGTTCCTAAAGGGCATACAGTGCTGTTTGCTATCAGGAGCCATTATGCATTGAGAGCTGTTTTTGTATATTAAGCTTCTTTCTTCTTTCACTGTTGCTACCATTTTGGTCTTAGAAATAGGTAACATTTGTTAGCTAAACATAATTAGCTCCCCATAGCAGGAAGAGCATTTAGGAGACGTTCTACAAAAATTAATTTATTATAAGAAAATTTTTCTTTAAATGTTACAGTCACTAAGACTTTCATAGCATTGGAGAATTTTTTGTAAAAAGTCTATACTTAGAACTTTATAAGTTTGATATCTCTCTACCACTTTTCTGAAAACTGTTACTTTAAAATTTGGATATAAGACTATTTGTTGATATTTCATACATTCCTTATACACAAAGAAAAGATTATTAAGCAGTATAACAAGCAAAAATATGAGACATTTGAGAGATATATAAATAATCTATAAATAACTCTAAGTAAGTAAAGTTCAAGGAAACAGGAAAGTGAGAGAAACACCTATAATTAAGCATGATTCAATCACTGCCCATAAATTTCTGTTTTCTTCATATGCAGTCTGATGTCCAATGTAGTGGGTTTTGTGTAGCTAATGTGCAACTACAGTTCAGTATGCCAACTCCCAAATTCAGGATTCTTTCTGATACTGTATCCCTGGACATGCTCAGAAAGCCAAACATCTGAATTGGGGCATGAGGGGGGGAGGGAGGGTACTTATGCTATGATTCAGGTCAAAATGGGTATCTCAATGAGTGTTGAGGAAATCTAAATAAATGAATTAAATATGGTGGCATAACCTCACAGAACTTTCAAAACTTTTGAATATTAAGTGTATTGTTTTGTAATCAACTCTCAACTGGGCAGAGTGAGAGAAGCTTTAGAAAAAAAAAAAAAAAAGAACTATGCATTATCCAAAATGTCCGCAGGGAAGTCTGCACATTTTTTCCATTTCATTGCTAATGAGTCATTTTCACCTGACTTCTGCTCCCACCACTTCCCCCTGAAGAACCAGCTGTCAGTTTCCACAGCTGAGTGGGTTTGGTACCAGACAGGTGGCAGCGGAGTGGGGAAGAAATCATGTCAGTGGGATATAGTTAATCTGGAATTAGGATGATCCACCTGGTATCATTAAAAATTGACTGTGTATCATAAATGATTCACTACAATATAATTAACACTTAAAAGTTAAGATTTTTAAGTATTTTTGGAAAGACAAATAAGAATATTTTGCATTAATTATTTTAACAGTTTTCTATACAATTTTACATTAGTAAAGCCCACTGAAAAAATGACATATCTTAATCCTGTTTGTAGAAAAAGCGGATTGGACTGAGCTATTCTGGATTCTCGCATGTACTTTCTCTGTAACCTTCTGTGTGTAACAGGCTCTCTGAAAAAATATGTCTTGACATCAGTGAAAGCAGGTTGAAGCTTAAATGACCTAGTTGGAAATGCTTTTAAACTGTGATACTTAATATGTGTGTAAGAATTCAAATGACTTTGTCATTGGTATTTAGTCAATGAACTATTTTTAATCCTCTCAACAGCCTGGAAACCAAGTCCAAGTTCTTTAATGCAGAATACAAATTTCAAAGCATATGATGTAACGCATCTTCCTGACCACAGCTGTGGCCATTTGTGCTTGATTAAGTTCTGGTTATTTCAGCTGGGAAGTCACCTCCACCTGAAAGCCTTCCCTGGATGCTCAATAATGGTCTGGATTCTCTGGCTGATTCCATAGTTTCTGGCTAACCTTTATATTATAGCACTTAGCACACAACGATGAAATGGGCTGTTCACCAGTCTTGTACTTTAGATCTGCTTACGAGCAGGTCTTTATCTTCACATTTGAATTTTTAATAACTAGCATAGCACATAGTGAGATAATAATAGTTATAGCCATACATTGTATAGTGACGTTTTGGTCAATGATGGCATACAGATACCTCAGTGGTCCCATTAGTTTATAATGGAACTGAAAAATTCCTGTTGCCTAGTGACACCTTAGCCATTGCAATATTGTAGCACAAATCCTTACACAACATGTTTGTGGTGATGTTGTGGTAAGCAAACTTACTGTACTGTCAGTCAGATAACAGGTATAGCACGTACCATTATGTGCAGTTCATTATAATATACTAGTAGCCTGGTCCATGAAATTTGTGCACATTGAAAGGGAATTAATTAGAGGAACATAATTTGGACTCACTATCTAATATCAATAATATGTGAGCGTGAGGCAGTCCGTGTTTCTGAAATTCAATGACATGAATTTTAGCTATCACTTTGCCAAATAAATGAAATTTACAGATATCATTTAAAAGAGTATTCAGCTTCATATTAAAATCTCTGGCTACCAAATCAGCTCTGTTTTCAACTTTTTGCCAGCATTGTAAATTGTTTGCAATATCTGCCCATTTGGGGTTGCACGTCATGGTTATGAATAAATTGGGCTTGCCATACTTTGTTACAATTGCCATAGCATCCTGATATCGCTGCTGCATATTTCTGGGACTACCCTCAGAAGATGATGGAAGTATTATCATCTTACCAATCGGCACATTGTCATTTTCAGATCTAGATTTGAGATAATCCATCAAACCACTATATTTTTCTAACCCTCTT
>NW_006299520.1:3978749-3980441 GCF_000327345.1 Myotis davidii | reverse complement strand
AAACTTCCAAGAAACTTCATCCAAAGGATGTAAAGTTCCAGTACAGTCATGAACTTGTCCATGTATTCTAAAACAGTACGGCCCATATCCTGATGGTGATGCAATATTTGCACCCATGGAAGCAAAAGCAAAAGAACTATTTATGGAATGAATATTTTCCATGAAATTTTAACTGTCAGATCTTCCATTTGTCATTAATCTTTTAAAATATGCCGGGTAATCTGGAAAATGTATATCATTTGGACAGACTTCCCCTTTGCTACAGCATCGAGTAAATTTCCCATGGAAGGTTTTTCATCCAAGATATTTAGTGATAGGCAAAATTCACATCAAACAGTCATTCCACCACAATTATGTTCAAGGATTGCATCCTCATGTACTCCATTTTCGCTGAGGAGGCAGTTCCTACCGGCATTGGTAGCACTTGTTGATGACTGTTCTCTCGACATATTCTGTCGTCGCCACCGCCTTCTTTCAACTTCAAAGGCACGCTGGTCTTTAGACATTTTCTGTCAATAACGCCGGTGTTCTTCGGCATCAGAGCGTGTTTTTCCAGTAGCTGGTGTTCAGATACATCCTGTCGCAGGCCCCGCCTTCTTTCAAGATCAGATGCACGTTGCTCCGCAGACATTTTCTGTCGATAACGCAGGCATCTTTCAGCTGCAGAGCTACCTTGTATTAACAGTTGTTCTTTAGGCATAGTCCCACCTCTCTACTGTCACAGTCTGAGATGCAGGTGAATGAGAGTCCTATCAGGCCGCTGAGAGCTGTCTGACCAATGGCTGATTCTGGCTGATTCTGTGGGGATGGGACTTCCTCCTCCCTGCTGTCAGTTTCCACAGCTGTGATGAGGAAGCTGGGGTGAAAGAGGGAGCTGCGCCCTCCAAGGCACCCTCTCTCTCTTGCTCTGCTCTATGTCCAGCAGTCTCCTGCTCTGCCAAGTCCTCCAAACCTCCTGCTCTCTGCCCGCTCCTCTCCCGCTCTGCTCTCCGTGGGCAAGGTCTCAGGAGCCCGCGGGTGTAGTTAGGCACAGGCGGCCACACCTCCCCGAAAGGGTAAAGTCCCGGGAGCCCGCTGCTATGGTCGCCGTAGCCTCCTGGGGTGCTTGACATCTGCATATGCAAATTAACCACCATCTTTGTCAGATAATTTGCATAGTCACTCAGATAGGCTGGTAGGCGTGGCTTAGCATAGCGGAGGGACAGCTAATTTGCATGTTTGTCTATTATTATATAGGATAACAATAAATATGTTATGGGTTTTTGTGTTTTCTATACTATACTTTTTACTGTTGTTTTAAAGTGTGCTCTTTCTACTTATAAAAATACTTTGCTGTTCAACAGTATGCCATGCTACTCTGGCAACAGCCTCATACATCTCGTATCTACCCAGTCTCCTGATTTCATCATTTTCTCTTGTGCTTGATTTAACCTTGTATCATTTTGTAGAGGAATATACTGTACAGGCTTGTAACCTAGAAGTAATAGCCATACAGCCTAGGTGTGTAATAGCTATACCATCTAGGTTTACGTAAGTATGCTCTGTGATTTTTGCATAATGATAAAGCCACCTAAAGATGCCTTTCTCAGAACTTAGTCCCATTGTCCCATTGTTAAGTGACACACGACTGTATGTGTGCATGGTCTGGTTGTGTGTATTTGAGGCCAATTTTTCATATATATATATATTTAT
>NW_006299520.1:3974981-3978487 GCF_000327345.1 Myotis davidii | reverse complement strand
GAGGAAAACTTTTCATATATATATATATGTATGTGTATATATATATGTGTATGTGTATATATCTATATATATATACACACATATATATAAAATAAGAAAAATATAAATAAGAAAAAACACTTATATCCAGCCATTTATCTGATATGCATTTTGAACTATCCTTCTGGCTGAAGTTTATCTTAAAGAGTGTTAATAGTGAAATGCAGGGAGACCAATTCAATGACAAATGCAGAAAATTTGCTTATTTAAAAGTAGTAATGGCCGAAACCGGTTTGGCTCAGTGGATAGAGCGTCGGCCTGCGGACTGAGGGGTCCCGGGTTCGATTCCGGTCAAGGGCATGTGCCTGGGTTGTGGGCACATCTCCAGTGGGAGATGTGCAGGAGGCAGCTGATTGATGTTTCTCTCCCATCGATGTTTCTGGCTCTCTGTCTCTCTCCCTTCCTCTCTGTAAAAAAACAATAAAATATATTTTTAAAAAATAAAAAAAAATAAAAGTAGTAATGGAAATGGAGAAGATGAAGATCTAAAACATACATAGAGATCAAAGAAGTATGACTTGGTAAATAATTGAATTCATGAGAGAGAGAGGAGGGAGGGAACAGAGGAAGGAGGGAGGAAGAGGTAAAGAAAGGAAAAGAAAAGAATTATCTAATCCCTCCTGCTCATAATTACTCACCAACACAGACAATAATAGCTTTACTTGATAAGAGAATAATTAAGTTACTTTTGAAATGGCCTTAGAATATATTATCACCTTTCTTGCATAGGTTTGTACTTATAGTATGAGCTTAAAAAATAAAATTAGCTTTCTGTATTACTGAAAAATAAAAATTGGCTTTGTACGATATATAGCATATGGGCTTCACATCAGAAATGCAAACTAGGATTTAAGAAAATATTTGGTTGACTCATAAAATTACTGGTATTACACCATTTTTATCTAAGAAAAATATCTTGATTTCCTATGGTTCCATTAATGTAAAGTGGTATCACAACTCTATCAAATATTGAATTTTAGAAAAATACAATTTTATCGAATGGAGAATTTCATTGGAATGGGGAATTTATTAGAAGTAAAAAGAATAGAGATGGCACCACACATGCAAATTCCATACAGGATACCAAGCAAGATGTAGTTACATAATGTTCAAACATATTTAAAAATATAAATCTCTTATAAAATTTTAGGAAGAAATACATATTGTAAGTCCTTAAATCAAAGGAATAATGAATAATTTAATATTGCAAATGCTAGGCATAACAGAATTATTATAAAAAACTTAAAAATCTGTAAGATGGGTATTGTGTTAATTTTTATTTTATTTTAGGTTTATTGAGATACAATTTACATAAAATTGTAAGCTATTTAAAGTATATGTAATAGCCCTAACCAGTTTGGCTCAGCCTCCAGACTGAGGGGTCCCAGGTTTGATTCTGGTCAAAGGATGTACCTTGGTTGTGGGCACATCCCCCGTAGGGGGCGTGCAGGAGGCAGCTGATCAATGTTTCTCTCTCATCAGTGTTTCTCTCTCATCATTGTTTCTGACTCTCTGTCCCTCTCCCTTCTTCTCTGTAAAAAATCAATAAAATATTTTTTAAAAAATAAAGTACATGTAATGATATTTGATGTGCACAGATAGTGAAAGGATTCCCTCATCTAGTTAATTACCATATCCAACAACAATTATCTCTCTCTTTTCTCCCCCCCCCCTTTTTTTTTGGTGAGAATATTTAAGTTCTCTCATAGGAAATTATACAATGTAGTGTTGTCAACTATAATCACCATGCTGTATACCTTTTTACTTTATAATTTCAAAGAATGTACCCTTTTACTAACCTCTCCCTGTTTTCCCCATTCTCCATCATCTGACAGCCTCTGGTTCTCTGTTTCTGAATTTGCCTCTTCTTATTAGATTCCACATATAAACGATACCATGTGTTATTTATCTGTCTGGCTGGCTTTTTTCACTTAGCATGATGCCACTAAGGGTCTTTGCTTTTGGTACCAGTGTGGCTAAGTGAGTAAGCATCAGCCTATGAGTCAGAAGGTCACAGTTTGATTTAACGGCCAGGGCACATGCCAGGAGGTGTGTAGGAGGCAGCTGATCAATGAGTGTCTCTCATCATTGATGTTTCTATCTCTCTCTCTCCCTCTCCCTTCCTCTCTGAAATCAATAAAAATATATTTAAAATAAATTATTGCCAATGTCAAGGAGCTTACTACCACCTGTGCTTTCTTCAAGGAGTTTTAAGGCTTCATATTATATACCCAAGCCTTTCATCCATTTTGAATTGACTTTTGTGAATAGTGTAAGATAGTGGCCGGGTTTTATTGTTCTGCATGTAGCTCTCCATTTTTCCCCCCAACATCATTTATTGAAGATATTGTCCTTTCCAAATTATATATTTTGGCTCCTTTGAAAGAAGTTTAATTGACTGTATATGTATGGATTTATTTTGGGGTACTCTATTTATTTTTCAATATATCTGTGTTTATGTCAATACCATACTTATTTGATTACTGTAGCGTTATAATATAATTTTAAATCCAGAATTGTGATGCCTCCATTTTTGTTCTTCTTTCTCAAGATTGCTCTGGCTGTTCAGGGATTTTGTTGTTTCATATGAATTCTAAGATTGTTAATTTTTGTAAAAAAATGCTATTAAAATTTTATACGGATTTCATTGAATCCTTAGAGCGGTTTTGGTTATATTGATATTTTAAAAATACCAATTTTCTAATTCATGAATATACAATACCTTTTTACTTATTTGTGTCTTTTTAACTTTTATTCATTAATATGTTATAGTTTTCAGTATGCAAATAATTCACTTAGTTAAATTTTGACTGAGGTACTTCATTTTTGATGCAACTATAATTGAGATTTTCTTACGTTATCTTTTGAATAATTTATTATTAGTGTATAGAAACACACCTGATTTTTGCATATTGATTTGTATCCTACAACTTTACTGAATTTTTTATTGTTCTAACAGTTTTCTGGTGCATTCTTTAGGGACTTGTACATATAACATGGTCATCTGCAAATAAAAGTAAAATAATTTACTTCTTTCCAATATGTATGTATGTATGTATATATGTATGTATATATGTATGTATATATGTATGTATATATGTATGTATATATGTATGTATTTATGTATGTATGTATATATGTATGTATTTAGACTAATCGCTCTGGCTGGGACTTCCATACAATGCTGAATAAAATTGGCAATAGAAGTCACAATTGTCTTATTTCTTATTTTAAAGGAAAATCTTTCAGCATTTTATTGTTGAATATGTTGTTAATTGTGGGTTTGCCATAGCTTTTATTATTTTGTGGCTTATTGCCTCTATTCCCACTATGTTGACTGTGATTATCTTGAATGGACCTTGAATTGTGTCAAATGCTTTTTCTTCATATAGTCACATAGTCATATATATATATCAACCAATGTGATACACCACATTAACAAAATGAGGAATTATAGTAATACTAGG
>NW_006299520.1:3965011-3974778 GCF_000327345.1 Myotis davidii | reverse complement strand
AAAACATACCTACACATGTATAGTCACCTAATCTATAACAAAAATATCACTGCAATTCAGTAGAGGGAGGAAGGATAGTCTTTTTGGTAAAGGTGTAATCCTATATAATATAACCCTAATATGCGAATAGACCAAACGGTGGAACAACTGAATAACCAGCTGCTATGATGTGCACTTACCACCAGGGAGCACACACAGAACATGGCAGGCATCAGCCATGGCAGGATGGTGGAGAGGTGAGCGGGGGCGCCAGACCAAGGAAGGCCACCGGTCGCTGTCACTGGGGTGAGCTTCTGATGGTTACTAAAAATTCTTTGCTCCCCTGCACTGCGGTCCCGCCCGGCACTCACACCTCCTGCTGGCACCGGCCCATTCGTCCATGCTGTCAGCAGGTATGAGTGGGGCAGGCACTGTCAGTGCATGGGAACAGTGGCGGCAGGAGTGGGGCTGCTGGTAGAGTGGGGACCTGGGCCAGGTGGGAGGGGCCAGGTGGGGGTGCGGAGGATGAGCTGAGACCCGCCCCCTGTGCCCACTATAGCCTCACAGCCCACAGTTCCTTTCAAGGTGCATGAATTCATGCACTGGGCCCCTAGTATTACAATAATTACTCATTTTGTTAATGTGGTGTATCACATTGGTTGATTTGTGGATGATGAATCATCCTTGCATCACTGTAGTAAATCCCACTTGATCACATTGTATGATCCTTTTAATGTACTATTGAATTTTGTTTGCTCATATTTTGTTGACAATATTTGCATCTGTGCTCATCAAGAATATTGGCCTATAATCTTAAGAAGCTTCCTTGCCTGGGTTTGATATCAGGGTAATGCTGGCATTATAAAATGAGTTTCAAAGTACTTCTACCTCTTCTAATTTTTGGAATTATTTGAGAAGGATTAATGTTAATTTTTCTTTATATATTTGGTAGAATTCATTTTGTCTGGGACTATATTTCATTGGGAATTTTTTATTAATGATTTAATATCTGTACTAGGAATTTGTTTGTTTATATTTTCTATACCTTCATGATTCAGAATTTGTAGGTTATACATTTTTAGGAATTTAACCATTTCTTCTAGACTCTTATTTTTTAATCTTTGTCTAAGCATATGTTGTATATGCATTGTTGTTGTTTTTTTAATTGGCTTTAGAGAGAGAGGAAGGGAGAGTGAGAGAGAGGGGAAAAAAATATCCCTATGAAAGAGTAACATTGATTGGCCACCTCCAATAGTCTCCCTGAGTGTGGATTGAACCTAAAACATATGTGCCCTGATCAGGAATCAAACCCACAACACTCCTGTACATGGGACAATGCTCCAACCATATGAGCCACACAGGCCAGGACATTTCTTCTAGGTTTTCAATTAGTTCTTTATATACTCACCAGAGGCCCAGTGCATGAAAATTCATGCACTGGAGGGGGGGTCCCTCAGCCTGGCCTGCCCCCTCTCACAGTCTGGGAGCCCTTAGGGGTGGGAGGCAACCTGGGGAACAGGGGAAAGAGACGCCCCATCACACATCTGCTGCTGACACTGCTGAGAGCACAAGCCTCAGCCAGCCCTGGTTACCTGAGCCTCAGGCGGCCCTGGGCAGCTGGGCAGCCACCATCCGATGCTTGCCTGCACCTCGGGATGGCCCTGGGAGGCTGGCGGGCTGAAAGGACTGGGGTACGCCAGAGGTAGCCACACGCGCCTGCCGCCCTGGTGGGGCTAAGGGGACTGGGTGCTATCATCTTGTGGCTGCAGGCACCGCCGTCTTTGAGGGTGGGGAAGTCAGTTAGCATATTCCCTCATTATTGGCTGTGGGTGCTGCCATCTTTGCGATGGTGTGAGGGTCAATTAGCATATTCCCTCTTTATTAGATAGGATTGGTAGTATTTATGTGGTATCAGTTGTCATGTATCCTCTCTCATTTCTAATTTTAAGTATTTGAGTCCTGTCTCTTTTTTACTTGGTTAGTCTCACTGGAAACTTGTGATTTTTGTTTATCTTTGCTGTTTCCTTTTTGCCCCCTATTGATTATGGGCTTAGTTGTTCTTTTAAAATTTCTTTGAGATTTAAAGTTAGTTTTTTTAATTTGAGATCTTTCTTTTTTTCTTAATGTGGGATTTTTATTTTTGCTATGTACTTTCCTCTTGGAACTCCTTTTGTCATATCCCATAATGTTTGGTGTGCTACATTTCCATTTTAACCCTTTGAGTGCCAACCAATATCCTAAGAACTATGCTAAAATTTCCAAGGCATTTTTGCTGATTTTATAGCAGTTTAGGAAAAAAAATTATGAATCACAAGTCAATGAAGTTACATATTCAAAAACTTAAGGAAACCTTTACAGCATTTGTTTTCTGCACTTGGGTGCCATCTGTCAGTAAAGAGTAAGCTACTAGCATCTAATAGTGACACTGCAGGAGGAGCGCGATAGTGCTCCCGGCACTTTTGGTGAAAGACAGGAGGAGCGCAATCGCCCTCCCCGGCACTCTAGGGGTAAATTTGTCTAAGATACATATTTTTTTGTTTTGATTGCTTTTTTGCATCTGGGTTACTCAATAGAATGTTGTTTAATCTTCATATATTTGTGACTTTTCCAGTTTTCTTGTAATTGACTTCTAGTGTGGTAAAAAAAAAAAAAAAAAAAAGTACTTCAATGTGCTTTCAAATCTTTTTAAATTCATTAAGCCTTTTTTTCCTAGCATATTTCTATCCTAGAATATGTTCCATGTGTCCATGCGAAGAATGTGTATGCTGGTGCTATTAGATTGAATGTTCTGTAAATATCTATTAAGTTCATTTGGTCCAATGTGTAGTTAAAGTCTAAAGGTACCTTGATTATCCGTCTGGATGATTTGTTAAATGTTTTAAGTAAACCATGAAAATTTAGTTAGGGTAATATTCTTCACTGTTATCATTTAATATAAATTACAAAAGAAAAATGAATTTTGAAAAACAACTACATAAATATATTTAATTAGAATTGTTGTATATGCTGATATGGATAAACAGCATAGTAATTTCTGTTTAAATAGAGATGATGTAAAATATTAGTAAGAAATTTTGTTCAAATAATGGAAAGTTAAAAGAAAGATCATTTGTAATCACAAAAATTGTTTTTCTTAACAGGTGACTTCAAAGGATTGTCATTTATTACCATTCAGAATCTACTGAGCACCATTTTTGCATGACTATAGTAAAAGGATATCTTTACAGAAACCAGGTCCTTTTTGAAGTTCCTAATTTGGACCCTGTTTCAGAAATCAGGTACAATTCATCTTTTGTTCATTTGCCTTTAAAATTGAAAAGAATGTTGAAAGAAAAAAACAGCAACCATAAAACCTATGTGTTTCATTTATAGAAATCCTGAACAACACCTCAATATATTACAGCTTAAATTTTATATACTCAAAATAAGTGTTTTATCTTGAATTTGAAAAATACCTTAATTGTGTCACTAAACACACACACTAGAAATATTCTGGAAATTATATTAAGGTGAAAAATAAATTGTAAGTATTTTCTTTATTATACCTTTAGTTTGATATGAGAATGGCAAGTACATATAGATTGTTAATTTACTGAAAACAGTAAGAGGAACAATACTCTGATATAGCCTCCTGTTTCATAATATCTTCCTCCACCAATGTATAATGTGCTAGTGAATGGGTTTTATGATTTTTGACAGCTTGAGCTTGAAAACAATGCTTATATTATATAAGCAGGAAGTCATAGTCAATAAAAGGTTGAGTCAGTCCCACCTTAATAGGGAATCTCCTAATGAAGTGACTTTTATGTTCTTTGCTCAGCAGGTCCACAATCTTATATCCTTATAAAACAACCAAAATCATTAAGTATTAATTGCATCTGTTTTTGAGTAAAAGTGACCATTTGCATAACTTAATAATAATCCTTTAAAATTAATTCAATAAACTATTTTGGAATACATAATTTGACATGTTTAATATTCATAATTAAGTGGGCATTAACAGATTATCCTAAATCCATGGTGTACTATTTACTTGAATATTTAATTTAAATAATTTTAGATAACCAAAGATGTAAATTATTTGGGGGTATTTAATTATATTTGTTTTCTAATTATTTGTAAAATGTTGACAGAATCACATCCAAATCCAAGGCTGCCATGTATCTGCCCTCTAATTTGTCAAGTTAATTGATTCAAAATATTGGGAAGTATTTCCCTCCGCCTGTTCTGTGCTTTCAGTTTTGTCAGGCTTTCAGGTTTGAAAATTAGAGTTAAAGAAGGATTGTGAGTAAATTTTATTTTGAGAGCAGTTTTGTAGGAGAGTTTAAGAGGTAAGAGTTTGACCAATGTAATTTTACTTTGTAATAATCATGCCTAGATCCCGGAAGGTTATTGCAGAAAATTTTACAGTTTAAGTATATTTTATGCATTACCTTCAAACATACCAATTTGTCATTTTCATTGAAAGTCCTAACTGCACCAGGTATCCTTATATTAATTTTGTAAGAAAAAAATCAATTTTACATTTTAGAACGTCTAGAAAACAAGTGCAGTGAAAAGATAAGTAAGTGGGTAGAAAGTATCTGATAGTGAATCCTCAAACCATGGAAAAGAGTGAGTTTCCCATAAATTAATACATTGCTTTATTCTAATATTAGACAGATTTTTTAGCCAAATTTTGCCATAATAGTTCAGTTTGTTGTAAGAATATCAAAATAGGTTACATATGCAAAATAAAATTAAAATAACAATGTGTATTCTACCTAGAAATTATGCATACACATTTTGGAAAATATTTCATATATATCTATAATATTTCATATATATGTATACTTCCTATATATAAACATTTTGTTCTTAACTCTTAATCACTGGAGCATATTAACAAATCAAACTCTATATTAACTTGCTACCTCTTCAATATCTGTGAATACTAGAGGTAAATTATATGGAGACGCCTTAATTGAATTTTGCAATGTAGAAAATGTTTATTTATGGTTCTTGTGACATTTTCAAAGAAAGACAACCGAATATAGCATAGCAGCTGTAGGCAAGAGGATTTTGGATTTAATGCTTACTTCCAGATGGATGATGGATATGCAATTTAAATTTATGGTTAGACGTATCAGCAGATGGAAATAGAATGGAGTGAATGTCTTTGCCACCTGTGAACTGGGGCATTCTATCAATTACCAGCTGAATTATTTTAAATTCAAGTAGTTCAACAGAACTCTAATTAATTTTTGAGAAGAGTCTTCTTTTTGCCAACCTATTAATAAGTGTAGGCTTCAAGTTGACGATGGAGAGCTGATTTAACAGTACAGGGAACCTATGGAAGTAGGTTTGGCAGAGCATAGTTCAGTCTTGTCATGTCACTCTTGTTATTGCTCTGCCCAACTAATTGAAAAGCATATTGGTAACACAGGAAGCAATTGAAACAAGTGAGACAGACTGAGCACTCCAAAAAGACCTAAGTGAATTAGAATTGATGAATCTGATGAGAGTGGGCTCACGGTGTCACTTTAAATGAAACCCCATTTCATTCACGTTCTTGCACCTAATCTGTTACCCCAACTACTCAAAACATTTACAACAGGCACTGACAGTTTCATCTTGACACAATCAACCAAATCCCTGCCATAAAAGGCAGCATATATTAAAAGGCATCCTTAGTTCAGCCTGTAAGACTGAAATGTTTCACTCAGTAACTTACACAACTCTAAGCAGTCGGTGATGGCTCAGTTCCAAGAGAAAGAACTTTGTTCCATCAGAGAAGAGGCTGAGTGGCTCTAGGCTTACAGATCTTCAGAATTGGCAGAATTTTTACCACTTGATGAAAAAAACAACAAAAAACCCTCTAGTCTTTAGTATCGGTGTATGCACTACAGCGTACTATATCTGGAAAAAAATAGAGTGGGGTGTTCTCCCAATTTCAAAACTGGAAAATTTAATTTTGATCCTTGATGGTCTTGAAAATTGCACCGAAGTTGGAAAGAAAGAAAACAACTATTTTTGCCTGCTCATACATAGGTTGTTACATTGTATGAGTTAACAGCGCTGATATTTGGTATAAAGTTTACAGTGTGGTATCCCTAGTTGACTTAAAATAATAGGGAGTTTTATGGAGATAGTTTTGCTGAATATTAGAAATAACTTTGTTATAGTTGCAGTGTTCACAGTAGTCCTTCAGGGGTAGTATATTCAAATAAGTGGGAATGTATAATTTGTAATTGTTAGCAAGAGAGATGGAACAGTTCCTTCCAAAATTATTATTTAACTAGAGGCCCGATGCACAAGATTTGTGCAGGAGTAGGCCTTCCTTCCCCCGGCTGCCGGCACTGGCTTCCCTCTGGCATCCGGGACCCAGGCTTCCCTCGCAGCCCTGGCATCGTCCGGAAGGTCATCGGAAGGACATCCAGTCTAATTAGCATATTATGCTTTTATTATTATAGGTAGTAAAATCTTAATTCATTTTAAGGTCATTGTTAAAAAATCTATATTTTGCCATTTGTAAAATTAGTTATTTAATTTTGACTATATTTGTAGGTTTTTATGGGGAAGATGCTGTTTTAAAATATTTTATGGAAAAATTTGTTATATAAAGTATACCAAAACAGGTAGGCGTGTCAATCAAAATAGAATGCCTTAAATAGTTTATCAGTTGGTGTAAAATAATGTATAATTTGAAGTTGTATGTATTTCTTAGCATTTGTCTCTATCTGCCAGTTATAGAGGTGAGAGGCGGTTAATTGTGGTAGATAACAAGGGATATCTTTAATATACGCTTATTTATAGAAGATATGTTGGTGAATTAATATTGCTCCAGTTTGTTGCTAAGGATATGAAAGAAAATTAAGTTTGCCCAAAGCGAGTAGAGGAAATAAAAACATAATATGTTTTAGTGTGGTAATATGACAATGTGCTCATAGATTATAGTGCATAGACTATTAGTAGAATGATGCAAAACATTCACCCATTTAAAAATTGTAAATATTCAAACAATTCTAGTAATTTGAATGTATGCAAAAGACCTCATGCATGATACCTACCTAGTACAATAACTTTTACTGAACACTACTGTGGATTCTTCCCTATACCTTTAAATGCCAAGGAAGACTGAGCATGGAAGCAAAAGCCAAATGGTTTTTCTGGTGCAGTTTTCGAAAATGAGGAAGTTTCTGTCCAATCATGCTTACATACCAGCATTTTGAAACCCTTAATCTGAATGCTCAGTTTTCTGAACACCCCAAAGCTATCCTAATAAAATACAGGGGTGGGAAAAAGTGGGTGTATAGTTAGATTACAAATAATAACACGATAATTAATAAATAGTAATATAAGAATAAACTCTGTGTCACATACTCCCAACTGTAGACCTACTTTTGCCCACCCCTTTATATGAGAGGCTCCATCTCTACCTGTATATGTTTGAAATTCAGTTAGTCTGTACTAAGCCGAGTATACACACAGAAAAATGATTAACATACAGACTTTTCCTAAACACTGTCACTTTTGCTGAGTATATGGGGGTGATTTTGACAAGTGGAAAAATTATAGACTTTGGAATAAGGTAGAACCAGAATTGGAGCTCTGCTGTAAATTTGCTAGCTTTAGAAACTTGGGCCTAATTGTTATGAACCTCAAGCTTTCTTCAGCTTTAAAAATGGGATAATATTTCATGTTGCAAGGATGTGAGAAGTTGATATTAAACATGTCTGCCTGTCTGTGTATATAAACATACACACACATACTTGGAGTTTGGTTTCTGGAAGATGTTTAACACGATAGCTATTGTGTAGAATGAGTACCGTATATTTTACCACTGAGTAGAACAAACAATTTTATTGAGTGCCTGATAAGATTTTTAAAAAAGAGAAGGAATGAAAGAAGGAAAGAGAGAGGGATGTAGGAAAGAAGTACAAACAAAAAAAGGGAAGAAAACAGAAAGAGAAAGAAAAAGAATGAAATAAGGAAAAGAAGGAGGAAAGGAAGGGAGGAAGGGAGAGAAAAGAGAAATGGAGGAAGGGAAGAGAGAAAGGGCAGAAAGGAAAAAAAATAGATATGTAACTTTTTCTTGTCACATAGTATTTGCATTCTAGGGCTATTGTGGGATATAAGATTAACATAGAAAAGTAAATCATCTGTCATAAATTATTAGAAAATAAAATACAAAAACCCCTCCCAATCATAGTCTACAGCATTGCTTATATTAATACTCTGCTGGATTTTGCGTTAGCACATAGCTCTATTTCCTCATTCTTGTACTCTTTAGTATATTAGAGTCCCCAGGGGCCTAATGACAGCCTTTCTCAGAAGACCCATCCTCAATATTTAAGATTAAGTGCCAATCAACAAGTATTATGAGATGTTGAAGGCATGAGATGTAGAAATCATGTCGTTGTCCTTCCAACTGTAATGGCCCCAGATGTTTTTCTTAGAATCATCTGTCAGTGCTGGAAGCTATGGTCAAAGCTATAGTTTTTGCAGTTTCTAACTCTTTGAAAGCTAGCAGTTAATTGAACATTTCGCAGTGGTCTTTCCTTACAATTATTCCTTTCACCTTATAAATACCTACTAAATTAATTCATTACTGCTTTAAATACCATGAGTTTTCTTTTCATTTTCTTGACCAACCCTTGACAGGTAAAGAATATGTCTAAACAAACACACACAGCCCAAATACATTACAAAAGCCTAACAAAATGCATAAACACATAGAGATATATTATGTTCATTGTGGGTAGACTCGATTTCAAAACAGTTTCAATCCTCCCCCAGTTAGTTGTATTTTTGTGTAATTTAACAAATAACAAAGTATGTTATTTGGACAGATAGACCTCTGAAATAAAATAACACAGAAAATGTTCTGTCTCTGTAAAAACTTGGTAGCAAACTGCTAAGATACTGCAGAACAGTGGAGAAAAAAATGGACTATCCCATAAATTATTCTAGTACAGTATGTTATCCATAAGAAAAATATTTAAATAAAATAAGATCTGTCAGCATCCCAAGCTAAACAAACAAACAAAATCTTCAGTTGGATTTAAAATCTAAATTTAAAAGGCAAAACTTTAAACATTGGGAAGAAAACATTGGTAATAATTTCATTACCTCAACATAGAGGAAAATATTTTTAGACATGCAAAGCAGTCTATAAATGAACAAAATGACAGATGTGACTACAATTTAAAAAAAAAAGAAAGAAAGAAAATAAGATTATGGTGAAACATCTTGGTACCCAAACTTTTAATAGGTCTCCTTTGCTTGTAAAATAAAAAAACAACAACAGACTCTGATGTTGACAATCAATCCTTTTACAGATGTGCTATAGAATAGCTTTCCAAGTTTGCATTTTACCAGTGCAGTAGATTGCAATATTGTCTTTAGTTCTTCAGCTCTCTCCATATTTGTATTATTTGGCGGTTCTTCTAAATATGAGTAAAATATAATATTACTTGCCCTTTGACCTTTGACTTATCTATATGACTTGCTATAGTCAACAGAATTAGGCAAAGGCATTGGTACATTAGCCCTGTGGTTAGGCTTTAAGATATATTTCATATTTCCACTAACCCTGTTGTGCCCAGATTTCAAGATTCCCAAGGGCCCACCAGGGAGCCAGCGAGTCCGATGCAAAAGCAAAGAGTCATTTATTTCAAATCTAGGTTTGGCTCCCCTGCCCCCCCTTACTGGCACAGCAGCAAGTGGCAGAGAGAGAGAAAACTGTGTGGAGAGAGGTTTTATAGGGGACGGTGGTAAGGGGAGGAGAAAGGACTGTGGGCCCTGCC
>NW_006299520.1:3961930-3962587 GCF_000327345.1 Myotis davidii | reverse complement strand
GTCCAGCCCTTCTCACAATCCACCATCAGTGACCAGTCCCAGCTCACTGGTCTACCATTCATTTAACATTACTTTTTTCCTCCTATCACACCAAGGCCATGCTTTCCAGGTAGCTAGAACTTTTCTACCTGAAATAATTGTAAATTGGATAACTGCTATCCTGGCATAGCTGCTAAATTTCAAAATGGTCACAATTTTCCTGCTGGGGAATTCAAGAAGCAAACCCATAACAATTAAGGAAAAAACAGTCTCGGGTTTTTATTCTGTACACAGCAAAAGGTCAAGTTCAGCTCAAAACTATGCGCACTCGTTTTTAAACTGGCCTTTTCCCTTTACATGTGCACAGAAATCCCGGATGCATTTATGAATTTGTAAAAGCTTTTCAATTCTCTATCTACAAGCCCTTTAAGAAATAGTCGAGTTCTATTGTCGGCCCTTATAAAGCCAACTGCTCAAAACATTGGTCTATCATATCACTAAAATTATATTAAGACTGTGATTGCTAATTTAGTATTAAATAAATTTGAGAGGCAGGCACACTTTCTGCCCCATCTGCATTTCCTTAGTAAAACTCTGCCTTAAAACTCCACCCCTGAAATCCCATCCTGCCTCAGTGAGCAGACATTCCTTTTGTGATTGACTAAGTCAGAGGGAGGA
>NW_006299520.1:3956972-3961079 GCF_000327345.1 Myotis davidii | reverse complement strand
GAGAGAGGTTTTATAGGGGGTTAGGCTAAGGGGAGGAGAAAGGACTGTGGGCCCTGCTGATTGGCCAGGCGTGAATCGGCGTCTCATTACACAGGATGTGCTTATAGTGATGGCATGCACTTCCCTTGACTATCATTGGCCAGTCCAGTGAAATCCTGGGCGTGGCCCGCAGCGGCTTGGCTTCCGCGAAGAAGCCTTGCTGAGCACATGGCCAAGGTAAGATGGAGGGCATAGCCCTTACCCTGGGGCAAGGTGGAGGGCATAGCCCTTACCCTGGGGCAAGGTGGAGGGCGTAGTCCTCACCCTTTCAGCCTGTGGTCCTTTTTCCATTCACCAAGAAAATAAAGAGGAAAAGAGATATGTGGAGTTAATCCACTCCAGGTAAACCATTCCAGCTAGTCAGCTGACCTTCAGCAATTCGATATAAGTGAGTGATACTAAATGGTTGCTCAATGTTTTGAAACATTGAGTTTGGGCATGGTTTGTTATGCAGCAATGGCTAACTGATGTCACAATTATCCAGAAAGAAATTTGTGTTCCACTTACTCTTTTTTTTTTATGATTTGCGTGGCAACATTTTTCTTAGTAGTATTAATTTCACTCAAATTATTCCTCCTGATTTAAGTTTTCCCTTACTTTACTATGGGCACTATGATTAAGGGAGAGTGTTTAAATCTAAATAAGGTGAACTCTGGATCATTTCTCTACAGATGTTAAGTGATCTTTAAATGGTCATCTATCATCCCCAGGGCTAATATGTGAAAATTGGTAAGTAGAAAATCCCTACCACTAATATATGGTGAGTTACAAGTTTAGACTACTGTCAGCGAAGATTACACTATAAATAGTTTACTAGTGACAGTATAATCCCTTAGTAAACTTTTTAAAAATCCTAATGTCATTTTGTGAAGGATATATTTCATTTAGCACAATAATATTTTCTCCTTGGAAAATATTTATATTTTCTTAAATTGTAATTTAGAAATTTATATTTCTACATGGTTTTTAGTCATTAGTTCATTATAGAAAGCATGAAAAATTGTCCAAAAATTTCTCTGGAACCTTATAAATTGGACACAGTGGCACCAGATTTTGTTCTTGCTTAGTCAATTCTAGTCTATTACCATAGTTGAAAATCTTACTTTTTTGAATTATGCTTTTAATTTAACACTACATTAAGCAAGTTAATGTATTTACTTTACAAACATTTTTTTTTTTTACCTAATTTGCTTCTGACATGTTGAAGATGGGAGGAGGTACTTTATGAAAAAGCTTTTGCTCACTCATGCTGAGGTGGGTTGAGGGCTATCCTTGCACATGCGATGGAATGGTAGGTTTTGGGGAAATAAAGAAGCTTAAGATTTGTGGTTGCTTAAGAAATTATAATTAGTCTCTTTTTATCTGCTTTATTTTTCTTATAAATATGCCAGAGTTAGCGTAACCACCATCTCATAGATTTAACCTACAGACAATACCTATATTATATTGAAGGCTTCATACCACCTATGTGTTTCTCCAATAGATAAATTATTTAAATAATTAAACATTTCATCGGTACATACTGAACATAACTTTTAACATTAAAAATATTTTATATTAAGGTAGCACATGGAATAGGAAGTATTAAAGGATATAGGATCTCTTAGGGGTTTGGGGGGATGAAGAAGAAGGTGAAAAATGACCCTTGTGTTTATATGTCACTATAGCAAATCATATTGTTCTAAGATTTCAGTGATGCATAGCAGCGGAAATAACAGAGATGTGTACAATAGACTTTTCCATAGACTGAGTTTTCCAGGTCATTTAATCCTCTCTAGTGTCTTCAGAACACTCCAACAGAGTTAATGATAACAGATTGTCACATTATTGTCCTCGCGATGACCTGTTTGGGTAGAAAATAAAACACACTATACTCCCAAAGCTTTGGATAAAAATATAGTTATCATCAACTCATCAGTTTTGTCTTCTCTCTCTCTCTCTCTCTCTCTCTCTCTCTCTCTCTCTCACACACACACACACACACAAGCAGAGTCATGTGAATTCTTCAATTGTGTCATTTTATTAGAAAGTATAGTGTAAGCTATCTAGAATGAAATCAAGATCTGGCAAATTAACAAAAGCAAAAAAGGCCAATATACGCAAGGCTTGAGTGATAGGCATGTCTTTCGATCTTAGAACTTCTCCGAATTTTACTCACAACCATGTAAGCAATTCTCACAGAGTTCGTAATCTGGCATCACAATCCATGACAGATTAAAGATAGAATTTGAGAAGATAATTCCATCTTGCACCAGCTTCCCACTGAGATTTCACATAGAACATGTCTCAAGATTATTGTACCAAAGAGATAGGAAACTGGGTTAAATGTGTCCCTCATTGGTTGAGAGTTAACTTTTCAAAAATTAAATCCCGGGGCCATTTTAACTGCCCTACATAGCCTAAAAAACCTTCCATGGTGCTAGAGAAAACCTTGAGACAGAGAAGCAAAGATGCAGTGCAGACCCTGAAGGAGACAAAACATCAGTGAGTACAGGAACTGTCCTCTGAGGCTGCAGGTGGGTTGAGGGATAAGGGATTGGAACATTAAACAATATCTCCTATTGGTGTGTAATTACAATATGGTCAGATTCTCTGAAAACACGATAAATCCTACAACAAATTTCTTCGGCGAATGTGAGACCTGTTCACCCTAAGCTTAGTTTTGGGCTAAAAGGAACTTGCTTTTAGGCTGATTCTACACTTCAGTTATTAAGAGGTATGCCTGCTCACACTAATAAAGTCAAGAACAAATATCAACTAACATTTGCATTTAGTACATAAAACAGTAAGCCCAGGCCCTGGCTGGTTTTGCTCAGTAGATGGAGTGTCGGCCTGTGAACTGAAGGGTCCCGGGTTATAGTCCAGTCAAGGGCACATGCCCAGGTTGCAAGCTTGGTCCCTAGTCGGGGGCATGCAGGAGGCAGCTGATTAATGGTTCTTTCTCATCATTGATGTTCTATCTCTCTCTCCTCTCTCTCTTCCTCTCTGAAATCAATAAAAGTATATTTAAAAAGCAGTAACTTCAGTCAAAAATATCAATCAAATTAGCTATTGGTTATAAAAGAGTCAAAATAAATTGTTTATCATTATTTTTCACTTCTGAAATCTCATATTCATATCTTATATCACATTTTACATGGAGAATCTGAGTATAATTAGAACACTCAGAGTTCCCTGAATGACATGGCCTCACATAGTTATACCAGACAGGGTAAAAAAGGTAGTGGAATTCCTTACCTAATATTTACTTTATAATTTGTTTCATATTTCCATTGCTCTTGCTTATATTGTGAAAGAAAGAATACTTTTCCTATTTACTTCATAATTTTATTTATATCTACGAACTAAATGATTAGGAATAAGAACTATACTATTCAGATAAATAAATAGGTATAGAAAACAACAATAGGGTAATGATATAAGAGGGAAACTATTTTAGAAGTGTGATTTCTATAACAATGACAAAGTCTTAAGTTGTGACTAAATATTCACATAACTATGTGTTGTATGCTTTATGTTTATACTTTAAAATTTAAGTTGACTTGGAAAGCTTCTTTAACTTAGATCATTTTAAAGTCCCATGGGATACTTACAGAGCATTTGTTAGTACCTTTTGGAGTTAGAAACCATAGTTGAAGTTCCTGATAACTTTGC
Source organism: Myotis davidii (assembly GCF_000327345.1). Taxonomy (NCBI): domain Eukaryota; kingdom Metazoa; phylum Chordata; class Mammalia; order Chiroptera; family Vespertilionidae; genus Myotis; species Myotis davidii. The sequence continues at coordinate 3,957,386 of NW_006299520.1, read as the reverse complement.
TTTGTAATTTGTTTTGAGATGGGGTGGTACATTGTATTTCCTAAGATTTAGCCGTATGAGAAATGAGAATAAGCAGAATCTTTGAAAAGATTTTTGAAATGCCTATTCTACACATAGAATTTAAATTATTTTATAAAATTACAGTGAAAATATTCTTTCACACTTTTTCAGAAATATCTAGTTTTTTTTTCTGCTTGACGCTTTTCAAAGAATAAAGATGATGTTTGAGGAATATTTGTAGGAATGGCTTAATCATTTCCCTGTTCTGTAAAACGTTAAATTAAAAAATAGAAGAGCCGAAACCGGTTTGGCTCAGTGGATAGAGCGTCGGCCTGCAGACTGAAGGGTCCTAGGTTTGATTCCGGTCAAGTTCGATTCCTGGGTTGCGGGCACATCCCCAGTAAATGTGCAGGA
>NW_006299520.1:3954672-3956959 GCF_000327345.1 Myotis davidii | reverse complement strand
TTCTGATTCCGGTCAGCAGCATGTGCCTTGGTTGTGGGCACATCCCCAGTGGAGGCCCAGTAAGAGATGTGCAGGAGGTGGCTGATCGATGCTTCTCTCTCATCGATGTTTCTAGCTCTCTATCTCTCTCCCTTCCTCTCTGTAAAAATCAATAAAATATATTTTTAAAAAAATAAAAAATAAAAAATAGAAGAAAACTACACTAAGTTCGTATTTTTTTACAATTTAAATGACCACTATCATATAAAAATTGGTGTAATTATTAAATGTAGTATTTGCATTTCAAAGTATTATATGTTGTGTTATATGCTTTAGTTTTATTTATTTTTTAATTTTTCTTTACTGGAAGATCATGTGAGGATATTCTGCTAAGGTGCCATTTGCTCTAAGATATACAGGAAATAAAGTGGCTAGCCATGTGGGGTGACAGAGGGACAGCAAATACACATGTTGGATGCAGGAGTGTGTTTGGTATGTTCTGGGAACTTAATATGCTGGAGAATGAGTGAGGGAGAGAATAGAAAATATGAGCTGGAGGGACATAAAAAACAAGTAAGTCAATGTCAGATATTGTGAGGGATTTATCTTTTACTTTCTATGAAGTGGGAAACTGTTGGAAGGTTTTGAACTGAGGGATGTCATGATTTAATTTATATTCTAAGCATCTATTGATGGGTTACATAAAACAGGGATGAAGCAAAGAGTAAAAAGGTTATAACTGGTGAGTTTGTTGCCCCCCCCCCACCATACACCCCCCAACTGGGAGGTGGGTGTTGCCTTGGCAACTAGAAAAGATTTTCTACTTACTGAGATTTAATTAATGGCAGGATTCTGGTGGGATGGTAGTGAAATTTATTTTCAGAGCAGTGTGAAATGCCTAATAGGCAGTAAGGCATATGACTTTAGAGTTTTAGGCAGGTGAGTTGACCAGAGATATAAAATTGGGAAGTTTGCACTGGTGTTATATAAAAGAATAAGCAAAACAAAAGCCTGAGCAGGAGCAGCAACAGAAATTAAGGAACTGAAAAAGGACGATTCAGATGCCTTGTGAAGATAGCTTTTAAGAAAGAGGAGGTAAATATCCATGACAATTGCTGCTATAGGCCTGATAAGATGAAGGCTTGGTATTGACTTTCTACTTATTTTGATTTCATTCTTACTTTGCCAAGATCTTTTGCAGTGGAATGATAGTTATCCTGGGAAGGAATGTGTGGCCTCATTGCATTTGAGAGGAAGTGTAAAGAAAAAGCAAAACAGGGAGAGAAGTTTTTCCAGAGCTCTGATTGTTAATATTAGCAATCTTGGTAGTAATTATAAAAAAGTAAATAATTAAACAAATGAAAGTAAATAATTGTTGGCAGAAGCTAAGGTACCATGATCACATAAATCTACATTGAGCGTATACACAACTACAAAATAGGATTCCATTTTTCCTTAAAATAAACAGCTTCAAATTTTCAGTAATTTGAATAAACTTTTTGATTACTTTTCTTTCTTAATCTGCCTGGTTAGACAATAATTTATTGAATATATCTAATTAGTTGGGTGATTGAAATACTTGTTGTCTTAGAAAGCATTTATAAAGAGACTTTATTATTTTATGTGCATGCTGTATCTTTTGTAAATTATTATGTCTAACAATAGATGAACTAAGCATTCAATGTCATCATACGACTGGAGGAGAGGTCTCTCTGTGAAACAGTTATTATTGTAATGAATATCTATAGCTAACTGAAATAATTTAATTCTGTTTTATATTAAAATGCACTGATAATAAATAAAACACTGAATATTGATTTATAATAGATATAAATATATATTGCAAAACAGAACGCAATGTAATTGCCTCAAAATAAAAGAGCTAGAATTTGATTTTAGACAAAATGCATGCAATCTTAATAATTAAAATTTATAATCACTTTTGATAGTTTCTATAGTATAGTTTTATAGCTTTATTTTTTGATTCATTAAAAGTTAGAGGCAGGAGAGAAAACAAGATGATGGCATAGGTAAACACCAGAAATTGCTGCCTCCCACAACAACTTCAAAAATTCAACGAAAAGACAAAATGGACATCATCCAGAACTACAGGAAGGCTGGCTGAGTAGAAATTCTACAACTAGAAGGAAAGAGAAAAGCACACTGAGACCCAGAAGAGCTGTGGAAGTAAAGTGCAGAGGAGAGCAGAAAGGGCTGGCACCTGAGGACGCAGTTGTCTTTTTCAATCAGGAGGGAGACACACACTCCTGCTCTGAAATCCAGTTCCCAGCTAGTCTCTGGGGACCAA
>NW_006299520.1:3943648-3953198 GCF_000327345.1 Myotis davidii | reverse complement strand
GGGTAACATGGGGATAAGTACACATATTAATATCTTAATTAGTAGAAAATATATTTTTTAAAAAAGTTAGAAGCAGTCTGGAAGTGTCAAATGATATGACATTTGTCATTCAAATGCATGAGTGTGCCTAACCAATGGACACGGACAATGGGGAGGGGTGAGGGCATGAGTGGGGGAGGGGGGATAACATGGGGATAAGGACACATATTAATATCTTAATTAATAGAAAATATATTTTTTGAAAAAGTTAGAAGCAGTCTTGAAGTGTCAAATGATATGACATTTGTCATGCAAATGCATGAGTATGAGTCCCTACTCTGCTATTTCAAAATGGTATGCTAGCTAGCAAACTGGTAGTCTCATGTTCCTCACTTGTAAAATTATAATAACCAGAATGTTTAACATATTGGATCACTGTCAGACAGTGGGATGTACTATTATCTATAGGTCCCATACTTTGGGTTCTTTGTGAAAGGAGAAGTATTTTTCTACAAACAGTGTAAAATGTAAAGAAAAGGAAAACCTGGGAGCTAGGATTTAGCTTCACCAGAATATCTTAGTTCATTAATCAGTCTCTGTTGAATTATCAAGGAGACAAGATTCCAGAAATAGAGACCTTTATAAACTACACCTTGAGTCCAGACTCCTACAATTAAAATTCAAGAATAATAAATGAAACACCAGGAGTGAAGAAAATTACTATTAAAAACAACAAAAGGAGTTGGAAAATTCTAGTATAATTGGCATCCAAGTTGAAATTGCTACAATAATGCTTATTGCAATTATAAATTATAAAAAAGTGGTCCATTAAATTAGATGTAATAACACCTCCTTCTGCTTTAACCAATAGGCTATCTAAAACATGTGGGCATAAACCAGTGATGATAAGTATTCATTACACCATTTATTTATACTTTTAAGTATATAATAAATATTTGGATAAAATAAATTAGAACCAAATAAGCATGAACTATTATTCCAGCTGTGATATTGATAATTTTACTCAGGCGACATAGAAAATGGCTCCAATGAAGGCCATTTGTTAGCAGAGAGAAAATCTTAAGAGGTATACAAAATGAATGAAATACAAATGACAAAATACAAAAATAAAATGAAAAAGGAGTTTTAGATTGCTATATTTCAATGGTAGTGAAACATGGTGACTAAAATTGTCGGTAGGAACTACTCTGCAGAATGAAGGCTGATGCTTTGATGTCACTCTGCTCTGTTTTGCTCGGACCCTCTCTGAAAGACAGCCATTAGTGACCTGGAGGTTAATGGGGAAAAGTGAGTGGGATGATGATTGGCAGATACCCAAAATGGACGAGACATTTGGTCCACGCTGGTCCATCTAACTAACCCCATGTGCCATTACCAGGTTGGCTACTGAAGTAAAATGGTTATTATTGACAGTGTAACAACACATGTATTGGACCAATAAAACATAATAGTATTTTTATGTATTAATCTTAAAAGCTAAAAGTACAAATAAACATCATGAGCTCTCTGAACCCAGGGTCATTTTTGAAGTGTGGGCGTTTTGGCATGCACCAAATGTTTCCATGAACGTTTTGCATAGGACCAAGTGTCCTACAAGGGTGGATGAAGGGTTTTGATTATCTGGTTTAGTAAAGAAATTGGTGATGTGTAATCTGGAGAAAAGGAGGCTTGGGGACAATATCCACATTCTCAGCTGTGTAGAAGGACTGTCTTGTGGAAAAAGGAGTTAGAACAGACATGCCTTGCTCCAAAGAATAGGACTCCAAGGCTAGCAATCAGAAAGTAAGCTATTTCAGCTCAGTATGGTAAAGAGATTTTGACATTTTAAATTATGTGATGCCAGTGAATGCTTTATTATAGGAAATACCCTGCACTTTGAAAATGTTCTGGACATCCAGGGTCACTTCCAACACTAAGAGTCTTTGATTTTTGAGATTTAAAATAGATTTATTTGAAATGCCTATTCGAAGTTTTAGTAAGAAGCCTTGCATCTGGATTTAAGACTAGAAGAAAAGTTCATATTATGCCCTAAGTGTATCTCTCTATCTCTGTCTCTGTCTCTGTCTCTGTCTCTCTCTCTCTCTATCTCAGTTCTATCTCTATATCTATCTCATGATTTCACATTCTGCATAATTTAAACTTTTAAACTGTATAAATACAAAAATGCTTTCATATAGCATGTGTGTTTTCTTTTTAATGAGGAGAAAAAAGCCATGATGATTGGTCGTTCATTTAAAGAAATGGTCACATTTCCACAGCAATTTCACATGGCGAAACTAAATACTATAGGTCAAATAATGTATTGGAGATGGCAATAGAACAGGTCAAGTAAATGTACAGTTAGAGTTGAGTGTGCTGTTATAAGATAAACATTTAAAGATAGGAGGTTAAGTCACTTTTATGTTTATAAAAGTATTGATTCAAGGAAATCAAACATTGGAAAACTATAAACTTAAAAAATGAAGTATGACTATTTATAAAAACAACTGACACATGTATTTGAAAAATTTATCAAAGATAATTCTTTGTGATTAAATATACTCAGGATACTCATCTTCTCATCTTCACAATTCACAAGTAAGTTTGTGTTCCTGTCTCTTGCTTTCTAAGAGAATTGTAAGAAAGAACTGTGTCCAATAATAACGCTATGCCTTTCCATTAAATAATATAGGGGAAACATGTAAAAACTTGTAAAAATTAGATTTTGATAAAATTTTATTTTACTTTGTCCATCTCTATCCTTAGATAACTAAAAATGGAAAAGAAAACAATAAGCATTTAGTTCTCCCCTCAGGTCTTGGTTAAAAATGTCAAAATTGGTTCATACAAAAAACTCTCCTTAATAAAAATTATATTTCATGTTGTTTAAAATTTTTTGTAGAAACCTCAACCAAGAGGTAGTCTTCTAATGAATATTTCCTTTTGAAAAATAAATCAGTCTTTTGAAAAATAAATTTGAAGATTTTCAGCTCATCTTTCATTCTTAAAAATAAAAGTGAAGATAAATATATGTAATGAAATGAAGCAAGTTATAAGAACAAAAAGTATAAAATAGAAAATAATTATAGAGAATAAGAAAAATTAAATCAAACAACTTCAATAGACCTTATGATCTCTATGGCAAAAAACACTGACATGAGCAATACACTGCTTGGACAAGTGGTGAAACAGCTAAAAATGTATTATGTTACTGTGTTATGAATGTGTATAAAAGTTTTTCATCTTTATTTTGTTTCTTCAATAGTATTTTATATGCATTAATATATATATATATATATAATCCCACTTTAATAAACATAATGGATACCTGGGCCATACAGTTCTTTTTAAGGAGAAATCAGAAATGGGCTCAATGTTTCTTTTAAATCTAGCTAATTGCTTATTTCTTAAGATTATAGTATATTTTAAGTCATTGCTCTTGTAACATAAAACATTTCTGGACCTCTTATTGTACAGATCAACAATAAGTTAAAAATGCATAGTTTTCCTTACCTGAAGGACCTATGATATAGCAGAAAATAGCAGTGGATGTAGCCAGGACATCTAGATGTGGAGTCTCTCAGACGCATAATTGAACTAATAGCTATAGTATGTATTGATTCCATGTATTGGATTACTCACTAGGGGAATTTAGGACTTGTGCAAGCAGGGAAATAAACCACTAGTATACATACATACATACATACATACGTATGTATTGATACTTCAAATAAAGCATTAACCAGGAATCATATGGAAAGTTAGGAAACATTGGGATATCATTGGTCATATGTTAGCACTTAATATTTTCTTACTAATTAATTACACATTGCTGTGAATGGTATATTAGTTTTTGGTGGCATAAACTGAATCTACATACTCATTAGAATGATACCTCTTCTTTATTCTTTTCTGCTGCACTACTTCATTGGTAACTTTGCCTCTCTACATGCGTATCTCAAGGCAATTTAAATATGACCAAACCAAAACTAATGATTACACATACCCTCATTGTTGTGGTAGATTGAACTGTTGTTCTCAATTATATACTTATATCTGACAAAATAGACCTCAAAGTGAAGGCCATAACAAGAGATAAGGAAGGCCACTTCATAATACTAAAGTGATCAATACAACAAGAGGATATAACCTTGGTAAACATATATGCACCCAATGCAGGAGCACCTAAATACATAAAAAAAAACTAGGAGATATCAAGGGAGAGATTGACAGCAATACGATCATAGTAGGGGACTTTAATACCCCATTGACATCACTGGATAAATCCTCCAGACAAAAAATCAGCAAAAAAACAGCAATCCTAAATGACTCACTAGATCAGATGAACTTAATTGACATCTTCAGAACTCCCCCCCCACACACACCAAACCACGGAATATATGTTCTTCTCAAGTGCACATGGGACATTTTCAAAGGTAGACCACATATTGGGTCATAGGAAAAGTCTCTCCAAATTCAAGAAGATTGAAATCATATCAAGCATTTTCTGAGATCACAATGGCATAATATTAGAAATAAACTAAAATAAAAACAATAAAAAAACTCAATTATTAAAACTTAAAACAACCTAGCGATGAAGCTGTAATTACTTCCATTATACAAAAAAAAAAGAAAGAAAAAGAAAAAAAAAACAAGAAAGAAAGAAATTTGAGGCTAAGAGAAGAAAGTGTACAAAGTCACATTCAACTAATGTTGACCTTATGTCTACAGGGTGTTAAAGCCCATGTCTTTCTATCACATAAGGTATATAGTAAGAATAATATACATGGAAAAGGCTTTCAAAGCTTAGTTCTTTCCTTCCTTCCTTCCTTCCTTCCTTCCTTCCTTCCTTCCTTCCTTCCTTCCTTCCTTCCTTCCTTCCTTTTTCCATCCTTCCATTTTCTCTTCTCTTTTTTCTTCTTATTCTAAATGATGAATTGTTCCACCCTCCCAAAGTCACCATTTACAGTTGATCAGATCAGTCACTGCACAAGGTTCATGGCCAAGGAAGAAATTGGAGCCTGAGATAATGTTTATGTCCCACATGCCAAACAGTTTAGGGCTATATCTTCCCATGTGAGTGTCTTGTTCTAATTCTCAGAAAAGCTTACTAAGGCTGCTGGCAACCCTGCCCTCCCTCCTCCTGCCATAGGGTTATTCAAATCCTGCCTCTTAGAGGTCAGTCAGTTGCCTGTCACAGGTCAGCAAACCCAAAGCTAGCATTGTACAGTAATTATTACTCTTTCTCTATAGAGCCTTACCAGAAAGTTTGAGCAAATGTTTGGCAGAAGCATATTAACTGTGCAGGAATACAAAATATTTATTTGAACTGCAAAAGGTAGTATTTATGGGTCAGTTGAGATATTTGTATTGTTTATTAGTTCCAATGGTGTTTGTCTTGATTATTTAAGTGTGAAATCCCTCCCACTTTTAAAATTACATAGCACTTTTCTTTGTTTTTTGTTCTCCTGCTGTTATTTCCTATTTCCTATTTTGCATTTTAGTCACTTGTATGAGTGTCTGTGCCTTCTTCTACATTTTATATTTATTCATGAAAATACCGTATCTTATTCATCTTTGATCCCATGACTGGATATGCATCAATAAGAACACTTTCCAGGAATAAGTATTTTGGGAAAACTGAAACATACTAGTGTAATTATATGTCTGGGAGAACTTAAGGAAAGGTATGAAGCTGTCACAACCCTAAATAATATAGATTTAAAGCAGACTATTTTAATCTGTTGGTATTTTCATATTTATAGAAAAAATCTATAAATCTGTGAATTGATTTTGTCTCAGTCATCATCAAAATTGAGTTATATTTTAAAATCACCTCCAAATGGAGGTATTCCCTGAAAATACTTAACATTGTATAGATATTAAAAAACAGAAACACATATTTGTGTGCACACATATTAGTATCATATGCAAAGCTATTTTTATTAACCAATTTCAGTACAAAATAGGAAGAAACTTTTTAAAATATATTTTTACTGATTTCAGAGAGGAAGGGAGAGGGAGAGAGAGAGATAGAAACATCAGTGATGAGAGAGAATCATTGATCGGCTGCCTCCTGCATGCCCCCTACTGGAGATCGAGCCCACAACCCAGGCATGTGTCCTTGACTGGAATCAAACCCGGGACCCTTCAGTCCACAGGCCGATGCTCTATTCACTGAGACAAACCTGCTAGAGCAGGAATAAACTTTTGACAATGCTTATACAGTAGAAGACATATTGGGCAAATCATCAATACTTTAAATATAAATTACAGTAACTCTGTGGAAATAATTGAAAACAGATTAGACACATTAAAATCATTGCCAAATAAATTTATCAGGAGTTTTGGACCTTAATTTCTTCCTTCTTTTTTTGGCTTGAAACTATACCACGTTTTATGACTTGTCTTCTTCACACTTTTGGTTTGAATTGTATGTACTTTTTCCAGACATCAAAGAACTGAAAGTAGAGATAAACTTTGGAAGACTAAGTATTGGGAAAATTATTTTATTGCTTTCACCACATACCAGATATTTAGGAAACAGGATTATTCATTGGTTGCATGTTTCTTATCTAAGGAATCATCATGGATCAGAAGACAAATTTTATTTTAAAGTCTTTATTGTTTAAAGTATTACATATGTCCTCCATTTCCCCCCAATGCTGCCTTATAGCTCACTCCTGAGCCCCTACCTCAGGTCTCCACAGCCATATTTTTTGTGACCATGGGTTATGCATATATGCATACAAATTCTTTGATATCTTCCCACCCTCCCACCGACACCCCCACATACACACCATCCTCTGAGATTCCACAGTCTACTCTATGCTTCTATGTCTCTGGATCTATTTTGTTCAAGACTTTATTTTGTTCATTAGATTCCACATACGAGTGAGAACATATGATACCTGTATTTCTCTGAGTGTCTTCTTTCACTTACATGATATTCACCAGGTCCTTCCATGTTGTCTCCAAGGGTAAGAGATCATTCATTTTACTGCTGCATAGTATTCCATGGTGTAAAAGTACCACAGCTTTTTTATCCGCTCATCTATTGATGGACACTTGGGCTGTTTCCAGATCTTAGCTGTTATAAACTCTGCTGCTATGAATATAATCGTGCATGTATTCTTTTTGATTGGTATTTCAGGTGGGTAGGATATATTCTAGAAAGTAGGATCATTGGGTAAAATGGCAATTCCATATTTAATTTTTTTAGGATACTCCATATTGTTTTCCATAATGGCTGCACCAATCTGCATTCCCACCAGCACTGCACTAAAGTTTCCATTCCTTCACATCCTAGCCAGCACTTGGCATTTGTTGATTTGTTGATGGTAGGCATTCTGACAGGTGTGAAGTGATACCTCGTTGTCATTTTAATTAGCATTTCTCTGAAGATCAGTCACTTCGAGCATTTTTCATATGTTTCTTGGCCATCTGTATGTCCACTTTAGAAAAGTGTCTATTTAGGTCCTTTGCCCATTTTTTATTGGGTTGTTTGTCTTCCTTTTGTTAAGTGCTATAAGTTCTTTATATATTTTGGATATTAACCCTTTATCAGAGGTATCATTGCCAAGTACATTCTCCCATACATTGGGTTCTCTTGTCATTTTGTTGATGGTTTCTTTTGCTGGGCAGAAGCCTTTTATTTTGATGGAGTACCATTTATTTATTTTCTCTTTAGTTTCCTTTGCCCTAGGAGCTGCATCTGCAAACATATTGCTATGAGAGATGTCTGATATTTTACTGCCTATAATTTCCTCTAGGATTTTTATGGTTTCACAATTTACATTTAAGTCTTTTATCCATTTTGAGTTTATTTTTGTGTATGGTATAAGTTGGTGGTCTAGTTTTATTGGTTTGTATGTGTTTGTCCAATTTTTCCAACACCAATTATTAAAGAAACTGTCTTGACTCCACTGTATGCATACCTCCTTAGTCAAATATTAATTGAGAGTAATGATTTCTGGGGTCTCTATTCTGCTCCATTGATGTATATGTCTGTTATTGGACCAGAACCAGGTTGTTGTGATTATAGCAGCTTTGTAGTATAACTTGATATACGGTATTGTAATCCCTCCACCTTAGTTCTTCTTTCTCATGATTGCTGCTGCTATTCAGGGTCTTTTTTGGTTCCATATAAATTTTTGGAGTATTTGTTCTAGGTCTGGAAATATATGGTTGGTAATTTAATAGGGATTGCATTGAATCTATAGATGGCTTTGGGTAGTATGGACATTTTAATGATGTTAATTCTACAAATCCATGAACACGGTATATTCTTCCACTTATTTATCTTCCTCTATTCTTTATTCAATGTCCTGAGTATAAGACTTTTACCTCCTTGTTTCAGTTTATTCTTAGATATCTTACTTTTTTTAAAGATATTTTATTGATTTTTTACAGAGAGGAGGGGAGAGGGATAGAGAGTTTGAAACATTGATGAGAGAGAAACATCGATCAGCTGCCTCCGGCACGCCCCCCACCGGGGATGTGCCCGCAACCAAGGTACATGCCCTTGCCCGGAATCGAACCCGGGACCCCTGAGTCCGCAGGCCGATGCTTTATCCACTGAGCCAAACCGGTAGGGCTTACTTTTTTTGATGCAATAGTAAATAGAATTATTTGTTTTGTTTCTCTTTATGATAATTCATTACCAGTGTATAAATATGCTATTGATTTCTGGGTGTTATTTTTGTATCCTGCTACATTGCCAAATTCCCTTATTAAATCTAGTCGTGTTTTGGTGGTCTTTCAGGTTTTGTATGTACAATATCGTGTCACTGTGAATAATGACAGTTTTACTTATTTCTTTCCAATTTGGATGCCTTTTATATTTTCTTCTTGTCTGATTGCTGTGTCTAGGATTTCCAATGCTATGTTGAATAAGAGTGATGAAAGCAGACATCCTTGTCTTGTTCCTGTTCTTAGGGGAAATGGCTTTAGTAACTGCCCATTGAGTATGATGTTGGCTGTAGGTTTTCACATATGGACTTCATTATGTTGAAGTATGATCTCTCTATTCCCAATTTGCTGAGAGTTTTATAAAAAATGGGTGTTGGATTTTGTCGAATGCTGTATCTGCATCTATTGATATGATCATGTGATTTTGTCTTTCAATTTGTTTATGGGATGTATCACGTTTATTGATTTGCAAATATTGTATGAGCCTTGCATCCCTGGAATAAATCCCACTTGGTCATGGTGTATGATCTTTATAATATACTGCTGGATCCAATTTGCTAATATTTGGTTGAGAATTTTAGCATCTGTGTTCATCAGGGATATTGGCCTATAATTCTCTTTCTTTGTAGTGTCTTTGTCTGGTTTTAGAGTTAGGGTAATCCTGGCCTCATAAAAAGAGAATGGAAGTGTTCCTTCCTCATGGATTTTTTTGGAATAGTTGGAGGAGCATAGTGTTAGTTCTTTGAATGTTTGGTAAAACTCCTCTGTGAAGATGCCTGGAACAGGCCTTTTGTTTGCTGTGATTTTTTTTTTTGATTACTACTTCTATTTAATCAGTTGTTGTTTGCCTTTCCAATTTTTATGATTCTTCCTGATTAAG
>NW_006299520.1:3942853-3943529 GCF_000327345.1 Myotis davidii | reverse complement strand
TCATGTAATTTTTGTCTTGCAATCAGTTAATGTGCTAATATCATACTTATTGATTTGTGAATATTGTACCAGCCTTGCATCCCCAGAATAAATCTCACTTTTCATAGAGTATGATCTTTATAATGTATTGTTGGGTCAGATTTGCTAATATTTTGTTGAGAATTTTAGCATCTGTGTTCATCAGGGATATTGGCCTATAATTCTCTTTCTTTGTAGTGTCATTGTCTGGTTTTAGAGTTAGGGTAATCCTAGCCTCATAAAAAAGAGAATGGAAGTGTTCCTTCCTCATGGATTTTTTTGGAATAGTTGGAGGAGCATAGTGTTAGTTCTTTGACTGTTTGCTAAAACTCCCCTGTGAAGGTGTCTGAACAGAGCTTTTGTTTGCTGGGAGTTTTTTGGTTTGTTTTTTTTTTTTAACATATTTTATTGATTTCTTACAGAGAGGAAGAGAGAAGGATAGAGAGCTAGAAACATCAATCAGCTGCCTCTTGCACACCTCCTTCTGGGAATGTGCCCGCAATCAAGGTACATTCCCTTGACTGGAATCGAACCTGGGACTTTTCGGTCCACAGGCTGACGCTCTATCCACTGAGCCAAACCGGTTAGGGCGGGAGTTTTTGATTTTTGCTTTAATTTCATCAGTTGTTCTTAGCCTATTCAGGATTTCTGATTCTTT
>NW_006299520.1:3938736-3942738 GCF_000327345.1 Myotis davidii | reverse complement strand
ATAGTATTTTCTTACAATGCTTTGTATTTCTGTAATGCCTATTGTTACTTCACCACTTTTGCTTCTAATTTTAATTATTTTAGTCCTCTCTCTTTGATCCTTAATGAGTCTGGCTAAAGGTTCATCAGTCTTGTTTATCTTTTCAAAAAAACAGCTCTTGGTTTCAGTAATCCTTTGTCTTGTTTTCTAAGTCTCTATGTCATGTATTTATGCTCTGATCTTTGTTTCCTTAGAAGTACTATGGGTTTTTCTTGTTCTCTTTTGAATCTTTGAGTTGTAGGGTTAATTAGTTTATTGTTAATTTTTCTTATTTTTTGAGGTATGCCTGTAATGCTGTGAACTTCCCTCTCAGGGATTGCTTTTGCTGTGCACCAGAGATTTTGAGTTGTTGTGTGTTCATTTTCATTTGTTTCCAGGAAATTTTTTATTTCTTTCTTGATCTCATTGGTAACCATTCATTGTTTAATAACATGCTATTTAGACTCCATGTGTTTAAATGTTTTTGAGTGTTTTTACTGTAGTTGATTTCTAATTTCATTCCATGATGATCTGAGAAGATGCTTGATATGATTTTAATCTTCTTGAATTTGTAAACTTGTTTTGTATTCTAACATAAGGTCTATCTTTGAGAATGACTCATGAGCACTTGAGAAGAGAATGTGAATGTTGGCTTCCTTGTGGATAAGCTTTAAAAGAGAATTAATTATGTAGGAGTTCTAGTCAAGATGGCCATATAGGTAAATGTGATCCTCAGAACCTCCAACAACCACATCAGAATTACAACTAAACTACAGAATAATCATTATTCAGAACCTCCTGAAATTTAGCTGAGCAGAAGTCCTACAACTAAGGATATAAATTAGCCACACTGAGACTAATAGGAGGGATGGAGATGTGGAACAAGCTGGTGTCCAGTACCCATGTGTGGTGGTTATAAATCAGGAGGAATGTCCCAGCTGTGGAGGTCTCCCCTGAGGAGCCAGGGGTATCAGCCCCATAACAGGCCCCCCAGGACTCCAGTGCCACGAAGAGAAGTCCCCATAACTTCTGCCTATAAAACCAGCAGGGATTGTGGCTGAGTGAAACCACATCAGAATTACAACTAAACTACAGAATAAACATTGTTCAGAACCTCCTGACATATAGCTGAGCACAAGTCCTACAACAAAGATATAAATTAGCCACATTGAGACTAGTAGGAGGGATGGAGATATGGAACAAGCTGGTGTCCTATACCCATGTGTGGTGGTTATAAATCAGGAGGAATGTCCCAGCTGTGGAGGTCTCCCCTGAGGAGCCAGGGGTGTCAACCCCATAACAGGCCCCCCAGGACTCCAGTGCCAGGAAGAGAAGTCCCCATAACTTCTGGCTATAAAACCAGCAGGGATTATGGCTGAGTGAGACAGAAGGCTTCTGGAGTCCCAGGAGTTCCTCTTAAAGGATCGATACAGACTTAGTTGGACTCACTTGCTCTGAGCTCCAGCAGGGAATGTCCCAGCTGTGGAGGTCTCCCCTGAGGAGCCAGGGGTGTCAACCCCATAACAGGCCCCCCAGGACTCCAGTGCCAGGAAGAGAAGTCCCCATAACTTCTGGCTATAAAACCAGCAGGGATTATGGCTGAGTGAGACAGAAGGCTTCTGGAGTCCCAGGAGTTCCTCTTAAAGGATCCATACAGACTTAGTTGGACTCACTCGCTCTGAGCTCCAGCACTGGGGCAGCAGGTGGAAAGGTACCAGGAGAAGGAACTACATCATACAGGGAGGAACTGAATTGTCTGTCTTCAGGAGTAAAGCTGGAAAGGCGGACAGAAGAGCTGGTAGAGGCTATCCTTCCTGGATGATTTAGCCTGTGTGATCTCATTTTTCTAGCATCTGCTTTTCACTTTGCAAAAATTGTTATGTAGAAGAACTAGACACCCACTTGAATGTCTAAAATAAAGACACACACTCATTTGACAATACCAAATGTTGGCAAGTATTTTGAGATGCCAGAGCTCTCACTCAGTGTTGGTGAGGGTGTAAAATGGTCCAACCACTTAAAAAATGTTCCTGCAATTTCTTATGAAAATAAATATAGACCTACCCTATGATTTATCAATTCAACTCCTAAGTATTTACCAAGGTAAATGAAACATATATCCACAAAAATAGACAGACATACCACCTTTTATTGTGCTTCACTTTATTGTGCTTCTCGATCATGTGTTTTTTTACAAATTGAAACTATGACCCTCCACCAGCAAAAAGATTGCGACTCACTGGAACCTCAGATGAGGTGTACATATTTTCACAATAAAATATTTTTAATTAAGGTATGCATATTGTTTTTCTCAGACATAATATTGCACACTTAATAGACTAAAGTATACATAGTGTAAACATAACACCTAAACTGGGAAACCAAAAAATTTGTGTGACTCATTTTATGGGGACATTTTCTTTATCTCAGTGGTCAAATTCACAATATCTCAGAAGCATGACTGTACAACAAAAGCCATACCAGGTTTATTCATAATAGCCTAAAGCTAGAAGCAGTCCTGGTGTCCATCACAGGTGAATGCACAAACACAATGAAATATGCTTATAGAACGGAATATGACAAAGTAGTAAGAGGGAATAAACTACTGATTATGTAATAGCATGGATAAATCTCAAAAAACATTATGATGCATGAAACAAACCTTACTCAAAGGAGTAAATACTGTATGATTCTGTATTTATCAAAGCTCTCAAACAGACAAATGTCATCTACAGTGGGAGAAAAAATTCGGAATAGTAGCTAACTCTGATGATTGCGGTACGGGATTACTGAGAAGGTATGCAAGATATGTTTATGGGATGATGTCCAATAATTTTTTTAAATGATTAAAGAATGCAAAACAATCTTATTTCAGCCACTAAAATACTTAATATTGTATAACAACTAAAATTATTTTCTTCTCCAGGAAAAGCCTATTCCAATAGACAGAGAAAAATACATTCTCAGACATAATATTGCACACTTAATAGACTAAAGTATACATAGTGTAAACATAACACCTAAACTGGGAAACCAAAAAATTTGTGTGACTCATTTTATGGGGACATTTTCTTTATCTCAGTGGTCAAATTCACAATATCTCAGAAGCATGACTGTACAACAAAAGCCATACCAGGTTTATTCATAATAGCCTAAAGCTAGAAGCAGTCCTGGTGTCCATCACAGGTGAATGCACAAACACAATGAAATATGCTTATAGAACGGAATATGACAAAGTAGTAAGAGGGAATAAACTACTGATTATGTAATAGCATGGATAAATCTCAAAAAACATTATGATGCATGAAACAAACCTTACTCAAAGGAGTAAATACTGTATGATTCTGTATTTATCAAAGCTCTCAAACAGACAAATGTCATCTACAGTGGGAGAAAAAATTCGGAATAGTAGCTAACTCTGATGATTGCGGTACGGGATTACTGAGAAGGTATGCAAGATATGTTTATGGGATGATGTCCAATAATTTTTTTAAATGATTAAAGAATGCAAAACAATCTTATTTCAACCACTAAAATACTTAATATTGTATAACAGCTAAAATTATTTTCTTCTCCAGGAAAAGTCTATTCCAATAAACAGAAAAATACGTTTTTACATGTTTTCTCTAAGTCTCTATTTCATGGATGGATCTTCTATACCCATTAAGCAGGCACATTCTCCTCCACGTTTGAAGTAGGCAAGTGGTTAAAAGTTGAAATCCAGGGAAGGTATTATTTGACTGGTAATGTGGTGAGCTGGTACTGTTTCCAATGCCTGACATATATTTAATGTTAAATCTTTATCTATAGAAATTTTAAGTGTTCTACATCCCCCAAGTTCCCAATTTCTTGACATCTCTCACCTGCAGTTCTCTTAACAAAGATAAATGGTCTGTTACAAGTGCTTAAGCTTGTACGATCACATTGCCAGTCTCTATTAGCTGAGGTCTCCCGACAAATCTTAAGACAACCCAAGACACCTTC
>NW_006299520.1:3922124-3937955 GCF_000327345.1 Myotis davidii | reverse complement strand
GTCTCAACCTTCCTAATGCCGCGACCCTTTAATACAGTTCCTCATGTTGTGGTGACCCCCAATTTCATTGTTACAAATTGAACATAATTAAAGCATAGTGATTAATCACAAAAACAATATGTAATTATATATGTGTTTTCCGATGGTCTTAGGCGACCCCTGTGAAAGGGTCGTTCAACCCCCAAAGGGGTTGCGACCACAGGTTGAGAACCGCTGTCCTATGCTTATATCTTATTTTTCTTTCATTTTAAAGTACTTATTCCTGCTTTTAATTTATCATTTTTTATTTTAACTTATATATAAAATATCTAAACACCAGTATTTTCTGAAATAAAGCATGATATATAAACAAGGAAACATATGAACATAATCATTTTTAATTTGACCCCAGTTTACCTATATTTTTTCCTCCATGCCTAGCTCTCCAAATTGAATGCAACATTCCAAGTTCTCCAATGAAGCGCTAAATAAATCAAGTTTGAAATATGGAGCTCAGCGTTACTGATGCTATCATCCGAGTAGAAATGCCAAAAGATTACAACCATCTATTTTGTTCTCCTGCCAAATAGACTAGACAGCTGCCAAATAAGCTCAGATCTCCAATGGAGCATAAATTGAGTTTGAAAATATAGAGTTAAATTTCCACTGTAGCTAGAACCTGATTAGAATATACTAAAGGGTTATAACATTTCTTTTTACTCGCCTGCCAAACAGACTTTGCTTCTGTCTAGGAAATTGAAATCTAAAGCAGATGACGCTGACAAGACAAATGCCATTAATAGAGAGGGAAGTATGCCATGTAACAACACAGATTGAGACATTAAATGCCCAGCATTAAACACAGCTAGAAAGTTCAGAATTCTTCAGTGTGTCAGATTTGTAGATGATAGCTGCTTGAATTTCCAGGAATATGAATAGATCAGAATAACCTTGAAAGAGCCTGTTTAATTGCCACACAGCCTGCCTTTCTGAAAAGCTGTGGAGAGAGAGACCTTACAGCTTTGAAAAGGCAATCTGGGAGTAAATGTTATATATTTATGATGCCCATTATAGCCGAAGTGTCTCATTCTTTAATTGTCTCATGAATGGACAGGTATTTTTGAGATTATTAATGCAGTTGAAATGACTTTTACTGCCCCTTTTATATAATATATGTTTTTTTTCTGACTTAGTTATTATAATTTACACGATTGTAATTACTTTTTGTGTAGAAAGATAGAAATTTAAACATAAGACAGGTTTAGCAAAAATTAGTTTATTTTCGAAGACTGATCTAATGTTGCTTTGGAGCCCCTATTCCTAAAGTCAGAACAAAGAAAATAAAAATGAAGCTTGCTAAACAAGACTCAGTTTTCTCTACTCTCCACAATTTGTTTGTGAGCAAATAGCCAGTTGCTGCACAGAAGTCCCTAACAGAGCATTATCTCCCCGGGCAGGGAGCATCGTCTTCCACCACTCTTTTCCAAGATGTTTCTGGGAGCAGATGAGAGCTTAAATGTCTCATGGTCCTGAGGAGGGGAGAGGAAGACTCTGGCCTTGGTGCTGTCCTTGACGTGTCATGTCCCACCTATAAGCATCGTCTCTGTTCTTGGTCGCCAAGTGTCAACACCTGGCACAACTCAGAAGGTGCTTTGTGGTTTTGTCATTGCCTGGAGATGCTGGCTTCCCCTTCCTGATGGGAAGAGTCACTTCCACCTCTCTCTCATATCACAGATCCCCTGAATCTAGGCTGTGAATCTCCTGCAATTCCTTCCTTCTGTGCCATCACCAGCCACTCCACTCACTTCCAGACCCTCAGTCAACTTGAAGGTTCCCTATAAGCCCTACAGACCTTGGTAACGAGGAGGCACGATCTAAGGCCCATTATAGCTATTTATCTCCACTACTGATTTTGCTTCTATTTCTAACTTATTAGACAGGATGGGGAAGAGGCAAAAAGGCACACTATTAATTCCTGTTTTGACCTCATATGAATCACTCTCATTTTTACTAATTCTTGGTTTCTCATTGAAACTTATGAAAAATTATTTCATGTACCTGTATGTTCTGCAAATTATTGGCAGATTCTGTAATCCTTGTAAAATAGAATGACTCAGGGAATTCTGGATACCTGACCCTTGTTTTAGCTCTACAAAATGTAGTTCAGGAATGTGCTTATCTCAAAGGCGGAGAGGGAATGGTGATTCCCTTCTGGTCTGTGCATAGATGTTACTGTACTTAGCAGTCATATTATAATTTATGTCTCTGAGACCGCTGAGGTGCAGACAATTCACTTGCTGTGATCTCCAGCACATACAAGAGTCTCCTCTTATCTGTAGTTTCACTTTCTGCAGTTTTAGGTACCTCTGGTCAACTGAGGTCTGAAAATATAAGAAGGGCAATTCCAGAAATAAACAGTTTGTAAGTCTTAAATTGTACCTGGTTCTGAGTAGCATGATGACATTTAGGCGATGCCAATCTATTCCACCAGGACATGAATCATCACTTTGTGCAGAGTATCCATGGTGTATATGCTACCCACTTCTCAGTCTTTTAGGAGCATCGAGCTTAGCAGATTGCCACCGTGCTATTGCAATGTTGTGTTAAAATAATCCTTATTTGGCCCCAAAACTCAAGAATATTGATGATGGCAATTATAATATGTCAAAAAGAAATTGTAAACTGCTTCTTTTAAGAAATAAACAACTTCCAATTACAGTGTTCTTACAAAAGGTTTCAGAAAAACAAGCAAGCAACAACAAAACTTCAACTGTTGAGGATTCCCTAATCACTGACATCACCTTCTCCTGACATCCAACAGGTGTTTTTCTATATCTATGAGTCTGAACGGAATAAACCAACAAACAAGATAATCCTCCTGCTGACATATCATCATCAGGTCAAAAGTAGCCTAATGCCACATCAGAATACTTTCGTCATTGACCTCACTTTCTCTTACCATATAGGCATTGTATCATCTTATTATCATCACAAGAAGGGTAACTACAGTGCAATAAGGTATTTTAAGAGAAAGAGAGGATGCATTCACATCATTTTATTATAGCATATTATGATAATTGTCCTATGTCAGTATTATTGTTGTTAATCACTGACTGTGCCAAATATATAAATTAAACATTATCATAAGTATGTCTGTATACATATTGTTTGTTACTATCTACTGTTTAGGCAATTCCCCACTGGGGGTCTTGGAACATGTCCTCTGCAGATGGGGGCGGCACTGCCATTTACCAAAAACATTGAATCATGGTCAGATTTAGCCTTGTGAATTTAAGATGGTCAAAAGAGGGGTTCCTCATTCACTCAGCCTTATCATCTGCAACTCTCTTCCAGTAGTGAGCACAACTGGGAATAACCAGGACGTTTGCAACCCTTTCACTGGAGAATGTGGTTGGTCTGTCTGCTACCTCCTGATTTTGCTAATTCCTTTCTCCAGCCTTTAGATAAATAAACCTGGTTGATTACCCACATCATATTTGTGTGTGGGCTCACCATCAATCTGAATCTATTACACCCATCAAAAGAATGGCTGAGGTTGTGTGTGGGCTCACCATCAATCTGAATCTATTACTGACACCCATCAAAAGAATGGCTGAGGTGTTCTTGTTCATAAGCAACTACTTATAACCCACGTGAAAGTTGTTCATCAGTTGTTTGGTTGGTTGATGGATATATGTGTATTTTGACCTATTTGATATTATAACATTTTGTCCATTCAGAAGATCATTTGAGCTTATATTCAATATGCATTGATATTGTGTTTAGCAATAATAGCACATTCAATAATGGGATTTCTATTACATTACCTCCCTTTGGTTTCTTACGAACAATTACTTGGGCTTTCCCTATGTCCACTGTTATAATCCCTTCAGTATAGTAAATTCTCAGTTACTACAATTTTTCAGGTACAGGAATACACAAAGCAAGAGTAGATAACTGAATACTATTTAAAATACATTTGTGAAGCTCTGAGACATGGTAATACTGTGCTACTCAAAATTCTACTGTGTGTTTCCTTGTCATTGACTTATTTCATAATATCATTAAAGATATCTATGTTGTAGCATGCATCAGAATTTTATTCCTTTTCAAGGTTGAGTAATATTCTCTTGTATGTAAATACCATTATTTTATTATCCAGTCATTCATTGCTTGTGTTGTTTCTACCTTTTAGTTGTGAATAATGCTGGTGTGAATATTAATGTTCAAGTGTCTGCCTGAGTCCCTGCTACAGTTTTTCTGCATATATACCTATAGGATTGCAATTGCTGGATCATATAGTAATTCAAAATTTAACTTTAAAAAAATTGATTTTACAGAGGGATGAAGGAAGAGAGAGAGAGAGAGAGAGAGAGAGAGAGAGAGAGAGAGAGAGAAACATTGATGTGAGAGAGGTACATCACCCATATGCATCCCGACTGGGGATTGAATCTATAACCTAGGTATGTGTCCTAACCTGGAATGGAACCCAAGACCTTCTGGTGCATGGGACAGTGCTCCAACTGAACCACACCAGCCAGGGAAATATTTACCATTTTGAAAAACCACAAAACTCCACTCTGCACCATTCTATATTCCCACTAAAAATGTCCATAGGTTCCAATTTCTCCACATCCTTGTCTACACATTATTTTTCATTTTTTATAATAGCCATCCTAATAGGTGTGCCAGGATATCACATTATGGTTTTAATTTACATTTCCCTAATGAGATCGAACATCTTTTCATGTGCTCATTGGCCATCTGCATATTATCTTTGGAAAAATGTTTATTCAAATAATTTGCCCATGTTTTAAAAAAATTATTGATTTGAGAAAGAAAAAGGGAGGGAAGGAGGGAAGGAGGGAGGGAGGGAGAGAGAGAGAGAGAGAGAGAGAGAGAGAGAGAGAGAGAGAGATTTGTGAGAGAGAGAGAGAGAGAGAGAGAGAGAGAAACTTGTTCCACTTACTTATGCATTCATTAGTTGATTCTTGTATGTGCCCTGACCAGGAATCAAACCCACAATCTTGGCTATAGGGACAATGCTCTAACCAACTGAGTTCCCAGTGAGTGCCATATGCACATTTTAAAGTTAAATTGTTTGTTTTATTGTGGGCTTTTTATATGTTTTGGATAATAATCTTTTATCAGTCATATAATGTGCAAAAATTTCTCCAATTCTGTAGGTTTTCTTTTCACTCCTTTGATGATAACCTTTGATGCAAAAAAGTTTTTAATTTTGATGAAGTCACATCAATCTATTTTTTCTTTTGTTGCTTCTGCTTTTGGAGTTATATCCAAGAAATGGTTGACAACTTAAATTTGCACAGATGTCCCGCTATGGTTTTCTCTAAGGGTTTTATAGCTTTGCCTCTAATGTTTAGGTCTTTGATCATTTTGAGTTAATTTTTATATATGGTAACATAAGGGTCCAACTTTATTGTTTTGCATGTGTATATCTAGTTTTTCCAGTAGCATTTATTTAAAAAGATGGCCTTTTTCCCATTGTCTCCCTTGTCAAAAATAAATTGATCAAAAATATGAAGATTTATTTCTGGCTTTCTAGTTTATTCTGCAGGTCTGTAGGTCATTCCTTATGCCAATACCACACTGCTTGTATTACTATAGCTGTAAGATTTAAAATCAGGAAGTGGGAGTCCTCCAACTTTATTTTTTTCAAGATTGTTTTAACTATTCTGAGTCCCTTGAGATTCCATATGAATTTTAGCGTGAGTTTTCCTCTTTTCCAAAAATAAACACACACAAAAAGCCTGACACCAATGGGATTTGATAGGAATTGCATTAAATCTGTAGCTTGCTTTAAGTAGCACTGTCATCATAACAATATTGTCTTCCAATTTAGGAGCACAGAATAACTTTTCATTTATTTATGCCATCTTTAATTTTTATAGCAATGCTTTATCTTTTCAGTGTGCAAGTCATTTTTCTCATTATTTAGATTTATTCCTAAGTTTATTTTTCATTAAATTTATGTATTTTTAAACATATTCCTTCATAATTTTGATTACCAAACTCTTTCTTCAAAAACATTTGTTGTACTATAATTTGTCAGGTAAAATGTAGAAACTGACATTAATTTGTAACTAGAAGTAGAAAGGAAATGCTATTACTATCTTTTACAAGGTTATGCTGCAAAATAATGAACTCAGTGTTATAATAACCAGGTATTTGTTGTTTCCATCATGACAGCTCTGGGTTAGGGCTGAAGCCCTAGGGTCTATAATGGTGAGGAACTGCTCCATATTTCTTCTTCATCTGGGACCCATGCCGAAGGATAACCCTACTGGAGACATGATGTTCTTTAGAGGGCAATGCCAAGAGGGCAAACAGAAATACATAATATTTACCTTACCTTTTCCTAGGAGTTAGTCTGCTGTCAATTTCCTCTGTATTTCCTTGCTCAAAGAAAATTCCATGGCCACACCCAAGATTAATGGGACAGGGAAATGTCAAGGGCAAAGTGGGAACAAATAATTGTGAACAAATAATATCCATCACAGGTACAAATAGGGAATGATCTTTCACAGTCGTGATGATCAGTTTCTTTTAGAATAAACATCTGTCTTTTATCTGGGTGCTATCATCCAACCTATTTGTTTTCTTTTTTTTTTGTGGAACAGAAGGAAACTCCTAACTTCACATGAAAAAAAAAATTAATGAGAGCATAATTATAAAATGCCTTGAGCAAAATAGAAGAGAAGTTTATCAGTTTCCAGTTTATCATGCTTACTAAAAATCTCTCTATATAAAAGGCTAATATGCAGTGTCCCCTTGGGAGTTCGACCGGGAGACCAGGAGTTCAATCTCTCGCTATGACATGCGCTGACCACCAGGGAGTGGCAGGGAAGGAATGCCCTCATGGACCCTGATCGTAGGCCAGGCCTAGGACCCTACCCGTGCACAAATTTTTTTATATTTCTAGCTCTTTATATTTTTAAATAGCACATATCCGTGGGAAAATGCCACAGGGCATAGAGGGCAAGACAATAACATATTTTTTATTAAATTTATGAATGACAAGAAATAGCATTTTTGATAAATTAAGATTCCCATTAATGTAATAAGCATGTTTACATTTTAATTAGATAGTTTTAACTAAATTGAGTTGCTTGTTTGCAAAGCTCAGCAATATCAATATGCTGTATAAATTCCTTAAGTATCCAGTTTACTGCAATAATAAATTCTTATTTTCACTGAAACACTCAGGTGATTATAGGATTAGCATAATACTCTAATTTTTCTAGCTTATCCAACATATATTTAGCATATTTTGCTCACTGAGGTGCACACAGTATTTTCTCAATGTTTTCATATAAGCCTACCTCGTTGCTTCAGGTAACTCAAGATTACCATCTAAAATTTGGTCAGAAGAAATGCATGGTGTTAAAAAACAAAATTCAACTGAGTAGGTTTAAACACCTAATTGACTTCATTCATGATTCATGATTCATGAATCAGGCAGCATCCCATGTAGCGTTTCTAGGTAGAAGTGGGTGGGAAAAGGAAGTTTCTGGCAAAAAGTCCATTGTTCAGGCAAGATCACCTTCCTAAGGGCGATGCAAGGGGTTTACTGGGCTATTACCTCACTAGTGCTGAGTACATAATTCCAGGTTGACTGGGTGAAACCACAATTAAGTTGGTATTATGTCTTGGTTTGGTGACATGAGTCTAACACAGGTGACTCAATTTAAACCTATTGTTTCTTTTTTAAAAAAATGGGTTATTTGAGTAAGGATAAGACTTAGCCTCCTTCTCTGATTCCATTTTAATTCACAGGACAAGCAAAGAGTGAATACTAGTTGATATTTTACGCATTAATAGTGCCCATAATGTGTCAGAGTATAAAGGTTTTGTGAAAAATTGGATTCAGATTTGAACAGAACTCTCCCCATCACTTTGTCAGAACAAGATACATTCCTTTCACAGCTTGATTCAGTTATAGGGCATGAAAAGGTAGTGAAGTCCCTTGAAACAAGGAGAAGGAAGATATGCTGAGATTAATGACTGTGTAGGATTTAAGTAATCCTTGGTGGAGGTGGGCATTTATACTTTAGAGAGCATCGCCTCTTGAAATGTCCACTAGGTGCTACTGAGGGATTTTAGGCAACAGTGGTATAAGGTCAGATCTACATTTTATTTTTTAAAATTATCTTTATTGTTGAAAGTATTACATAGGTCCCCTCTCCCCCCGATCCCCGACCCCCTCTACCCTGCTTCTGCCCCCTTCTCAGGCCTTCCCTGCAGTATTTTCTGTCCATGGTCTATGCATATATGCACATTTTAGATAGATCATTCTGGCAACTGAATAAGGATGACTTTTTTGGGGGAAGAAAAGACTTTGGGAAGGCAAAGACACTACTTATGAGGCTGTAACTAAAATAAAATGAAGACCTAAATTAGACCAGCAGAAAGAGTTCAAGGGACCCAAACGGCAGGAGTATGGGTTTTGCTGTCAACTTGACATGGCTTGCCCTGCTTCCCAGCTCTGCTGCTTATCCCTCTGACACTGTATGATATTCTTAATCACTCTAACCCTCAATTTCCCTTATTTGTAAATGAGCATGACACCGGTACATTTCTCATGTGGTATAGGGAGTTAATGAGTAAGACATCCTATATATACCTTTAGCGTCATGTCTAACGTATCATCAATATTCAGTAAATGCGAACTAGTATTATTGTAATAGGTAAAATAGTTTTCTAAGTTTGTACTTTTGGCACTAACCTGCTAAACCTTCTGACTCAAATTTTACGGACTTTCTACTCTTACCATATGATTTGAAAAAACATGTTGAGAGAAGATAAAACAATTTTAGACAAGTTTAAACATAGCCCAGTGTTGAAACTGGGGATATAGTGAATTACTTTGGCAGTCCATTTTGTTTCATTGCAAATATTCTGGTAAGTGCCTTCCTTGTATCAGAAGTTGATTATAGCCCGACCGGTGTGGTTCAGGGATTGAGCATCCGCCTATGAACCAGGACCTCAAGGGTGGACACATGCCTGGGTTGTGTGCTAGTAGGGGGCATGCAGGAGGCAGCCAATCAATGATTATCAGCAATGATATTTCTTTCCCTCTCTCCCTCTCCTTTCCTCTCTCTGAAATCAATAATAACATATATTTTTTAAAAGTTGATTATAAAATGAGCTGTACCTCTGATGTGTTACAAAGTAAATGAGGTACGATATGAAATAACTTGAGCTCCTCAAGAACACAGATTGTTTCCAAATCGCCTTAGTATTCCTCATGCCTAGTATCTGGTACAACAGGGGTGGGCAAACTTTTTGACTTGAGGGCCACAATGGGTTCTTAAACTGGACCGGAGGGCCGGAACAAAAGCATGGATGGAGTGTTTGTGTGAACTAATATAAATTCAAAGTAAACATCATTACATAAAAGGGACTTTTTTAGTTTTATTCATTTCAAACGGGCCGGATCCGGCCTGCGGGCCATAATTTGCCCACGGCTGGTAGCATCTGACACTTAGTAGCCCCTCAATAAAGGGTTACTGTATGAATACATTACTCTCTTTGAGAGAAATAGTGAATCAAATGTAGCATAATTGACTTGAATAAAAATAGCAAATTAATGAATAAAAATTAATTAATGAAAAATAGCAAATTAATAGCAAAAAGGAATGGTCAGGGAGATAGAGCAATTCTTCCCCTGCACTCTGGTAATTTATTGTGGATGCTTTTCCTTAGAAATTATTTTCTTTCAGGGTTGGCCTGGGGGAAGGGGTATCACAGAAGGTTTAATAATGGCATCACAAACTGAAACATTCCAGAGCAAAACCCCGAGGTCCCCGAATCCCTTCCCCCCTTATTATTAACTGATCCTCTGCGTAAATCTAGATTCAATACAAACTGAAATTACTGAAAGCCTTACTATTATTGCTGGTTTGCTCACTAATGATTATGCCTCTTCCTCTGTTTTATGATGCTCTGCCTGGAAAATCTGTGGCACATGAGTGGCCAGAATTTATAATACTTCTCAGGAAGTAATTTCCACACGTGGTGAATGATTTTGCATCCTCCCAGCTCAACCTTCACACCCCTCCATTCCTGCCTGACTCATTTGGTTATGGATATTAATCACAATCACAGGACAGGAAATGCTTTATTATAATGTTTAATAAGTGCACCACTCTTCCAAACTATTCTTGCAATGTGGATGTTGGTGATCATTACACTTTAATGATTGGGCATATCTGAAAGTGCTGGGAAAGGAAGGTGTCCATTGACAGCAGAGATGAAATAGCAAATATTTATGCGAAAAGACAGGAGATTAGAGGTTATAATGAAAGATCACTCCTATCAGTGTGCATGGACTCAGGCCAGGCTGAGCCCCGTGCAGGCTTCTCTCAGGCCAGATCCCACAATGCTTGTTGCTAAATGCCTCTGTGACGTCGCACAGGGAGTTGGCTTCTCTGTGCATTGACAGAAATGAGGCAGTAATTAGAACTGAGTGACAAGGTGCTTTTCATCTTTGACGAGGAAAGATTTTTTTGTGTCAAAATATCTCGCCAGAGGAGTAATTTTCTCTGTGTGCATTCCTTGTCCTGAACGCATTTTGCATGATAATAGAGAAGGGTGAAGTTGTTTCTGAATGTTGCTTAGTGACAAATAACAGACACACTGCCTTTGCAGATAACAAGAGTCTGAATGCTGTCACATTGTGATACAGACAGATAGGACCCGTGGTAAGCTGGGGATACTTACAATGAAAAATAATTTGTTTTTGATAGAAGCAAAGATATTAACATGTTTTCTTATGGTATTATGCCGCCAAAAGTTTAAAATGTCCTGACAAGATTTAATCATTCAATTCTAAAATGCTTTTTAAGGATTTACTCATCTGGAATTTTTAGCACAATGAGGAGACAAATAACCAGTATAATACATTTGCTGTTTTACACAACCTGCCTTGTCACTCAAAATACGAGCTGCTGTCAGTTCAGAGCATTTTCAAACAATTCATAATTATCCTGGAAAATTGTCTGCCTTGACTGTACTAAACTGGAAAATTTCAGAACAACTATTCATGATGTTTAAAAAGTTTGAAACATTAAAAAAAGAAACATGAAAACTCGAATTTTAGCCTTGCCTGATATGAGAGTCTATGAATTAGAAAGGAAGAATTTGATCTTAAACTTGAAATTGATCATGTTCAGAAAACATAGTGCTTTCTTCCATTACTTCTTTCCAGTGCAGGGTATTGAGAGAGCATTTTTGGGGGATGTAAATTAGCATATAGTGATCAAATATAATAGGAAATGGAAAGACAGTAACTATCTGGAAATATAAATCTGATATACATTGCTAGTTATGTAATACTGGTATACAGTTATGGAAAATGTAGTAAGATCAGCAATTTCTAAAGAAGGAATAAATTAGGATAGCCCAGTGGTCAGCAAACCGCGGCTCGCGAGCCACATGCAGCTCTCTGGCCCCTTGAGTGTGGCTCTTCCACAAAATACCACGTGTGGGCGCACACGTACAGTGTGATTGAAACTTCGTAGTCCAACTGAGAAAATATCAGAGTATACCTATGCAAAAAAAGAGACAAACAGAGGAAAGAAAAGGACACTTAATATTGGAATTTAAAGAAGAAATTGACACCAACATCCAACTATGAATATCATAGGCTGTAACCTATTTTATTTCATCTTGTTTTATTTTTCATTCTTTGGCATATGTATATCCAGTTTCCCCATCATTTATTGAAGAGATTACCCTCTCCCATTTTGAGTTCTTGATGCTCTTGTCAAAGGCTAGTTGACCATATACGTACCGATTTATTTCTGGGCTCTCTATTCTGTTCCATTGATCGACATGCCTGTTTTTTAACCACTTTAATCCCCGCCCAAGGATAAAACTTCATCGGCTGCCTCCCATTCTCGCCTTAACCTGGGAGGGAACCCACAACCTCCTGGTGCATGGGACCATGCTCCAATCAACTGAGCCACCCAGCCAGGGCTATATGCCCATTTTTAATGCCAGTACAACATAGCATGAATATAATATAAAGATTAAAGTAATGGTAAAGACCTATTTTTTATATGAAAAACTGTCGATGATGTCACATGGTTGATTACAAATGAAAAATTTAGTGTATGTTTATATTCACATGGGGAGGCACAGGATATTGAGTTAAGATCACCAATGCCCAACTGTATCATAGGCTGTAACCTATTTTAGGCACTTAGAGGGAATATTAAGACTTCTGAGAGTCTTTTTTCATAAACTGAGATAAAAAGGAATAGTCATGGAAATAAAATATTATCATAATTTCTGAAGTTCAATTTTCTGAATATCTTTATTAAAGTAAGGCTGACGATAATCTCTAACTGGAGTTTACAATAGGCATACTCTTTCAAGATCCTATTTGTCTATGGGTTTTGATGTGACTATAATATTTGAAAAAACTGGGATCACATTGCTAATATTTTCCCAAATCAAATGGCCAGAAAATGAATTAATTTTGATTTTCCCCATTTTATTTTCTCTACAGTCTCTTTTATCAATCAATTCAGAATAATAGTGCGAACTTAATATTTATTGGATCATTTTGGAGTATCCCTGAATATGCTACTCTGAATTCTCACCTAATACATATATGTATATATACATATTTGTTTTAAATGCCCACCGTTATTTTAACTTTAAATTTATTTTCATAACATTAGATTTACCTTTACATCCTAAAACAGCTAATTTAATAATGGACGATCATATATTTGATGTGCTTTGTTTAATTAGTTAATAATGACTCAGTACTTACAATACATAACACAAAGCTTGTGTTGAGGCCTTTACACGTATAGTTCTATTAGTGCTGAGTGCATTATATCTATAATTCCCATATTATCAATTGGAAAATGAGTGCAAAATAACTTGGTTACCAAATTTCTTGCAATGCACAGAGTTAAACAGGCAAGGCAAGCTTATTCAGCCTCAGTCAAAGTTCATGTCTGTTAGATACCAATGCAGGAGCTTCTAATTCTAACTCATGGAATAAGGGAAACAGACTGAATGCTACTGACCCAAAAGATGGGAGAGTTTTTAAGCACTAGGTGAGTGAGTGCAAAAGCACTGGGGGCCTTAGGGAAGAGGTCAATCAATGTGTGCAAAGTTTTTTTTTTTCTCAGAGATTAGGCTATCTGTGTTTACTAAAAGGCACCCACCAAAATCAGTATCCCATCCTCCCACAGAGACTAGAAAGGAGGGATGCTCTCTCCCTTAATCATTACATTTCAAAGAGTAGATTCCCAGTCCTTGACAAAGACATTCTATGGGTCATAAAACTGACAAAAGACCTGAGGATTTATACACATTCAAATGGGCAGGGAAGTAATTTATAAGGGCAAGTTTTCTAAAGTAAATGTCCATTAAAAAGGGAGGTCAAGCCCTAACCAGTTTGGCTCAGTGGATAGAACATCGGACTATGGACTCAAGGGTCCCAGGTTCGATTCTGGTCAAGGCCATGTACCTTGGTTGCAGGCACATCCCCAGTGGGAGGAGTGCAGGAGGTCGCTGATCGATGTTTCTCTCATCGATGTTTCTAACTCTCTATCCCTCTCCCTTCCTCTCTGTAAAAAAAAAAAAAAAAAAAAAAAAAAAATTAATAAAATATAAAAATGGAAGGTCAAAGACCTATGTTGAGGAAGAAACCGGTGTAACGTTTCATCAGGATGAGGGGAATGTTAAGGCAGCCTCAGTCAAAGTTCATGTCTGTCAGACACCAGTGCCGGAGCTTCTAATTCTGACTTTACACTGAATCCCACTTATACTGGTTTCCCAATAGCATTTAGGAGTATTAACTGTGCATAGAATAGTGGTTTATTTGCTGATAATATCTCCCCGCACACTGTGGAACAAATTACTTTTAGTTTATATGTATTTGGCAACATACATTCTAAATAAAAAGTGACTTTAAAATAGTTTAGTAAACACTTGGATAAATTATGTCAAAATACAGTTGAGAATTTTGGGATTTGCCTATAAGAACACACCTAGGTAAGAGTAGAACAGAGATTTAAAAATCAGATTTTCCCAAATCCCATAGTTTATGCTTCTTTTTCCTTTATTTGAAACTATATGAAAATGTGTCATTTTATTCAACAAATAATTGCTGAGTACCTGTATTTGCCAGGCACTATGCTAAGTGCTGGAGATGTATCTATGGGCAAAAGAATTAAGATTCCTCCCTTTTGGAACTTGCAATCTAGGAAGAAGCATAAATTTAATTGATAACTTTTATAATTATCACTGTGATACGTTCTTTGAAAGGAAACATAGAAAGTGCTGTGAAAACATTGAACACTCACTGTAAACTTAGATGAAGTAGATTTCTCCAAGGGTGCAACTGGGACCGGAACCTGTCAGGTGAAGAGAGAATCTGACAGGGCAGTGGTGATGGTTGCCCTGCTACTCTTGGTCAGTTACCCCAAACAGAAAGAAACACGCTTCCCACCCCAGCAGGAAGATGCGCCTCTACTCTGTGACTTCAGCAAGAAGAAAAGGAATCCTCTCCTTGCTAGGCAGCCAGGCAGCCAGTGAGACTGTTGAAACTCAGCTACTGAAAAGCCACTACACTTGAAACTTCTAGTTTTCTCCAATGGTATCTGTTTACAACAGCCCCTCTGAACTCCCCCTTTTCATGTATAAAAGAACAATCTCCTCCTTTGTTCTCTGAACTTGTACATGGTTCACCATTAGCCTGCATGTGCCAAATTGCAATTCTCTGTTGTTCCTGAACAAACCCATTTTGCTGGAGAAATATCTGGCTATTTGTTTAAGGTCAACAGATCAGAAAGTTGGCATAAATTACAGAAATGTGATAGGTCTCCTAGAGTCAGGGATGGGTGAGCACGAGGGATATTGTCACTGCTTTGTATTGAAAGGTATCCTATATAATAAAGAGGTATTATGCAAATTGACCATCATGCCCTCACAAGATGGCGGCACCCACAGTGGGGCTGGGTCTGGCTGCTCTGCTG
Organism: Myotis davidii; assembly: GCF_000327345.1. NCBI lineage: Eukaryota > Metazoa > Chordata > Mammalia > Chiroptera > Vespertilionidae > Myotis > Myotis davidii. The sequence continues at coordinate 3,922,953 of NW_006299520.1, read as the reverse complement.
CCGATGGCAGTGGCCCAGCTGCCCAGGGCAGGGCCGAGACACAGGTATCCAGGGCCGGCTGAGGCTTGTGCTGCTGGCAGTGGCAGCAGCAGAGGTGTGATGGGGGTCTTGCCTTCCCCTGACCGCCAGGTCGCCTCCCATCCCTGAGGCTCCTGGACTATGAGAAGGGGCAGGCCGGGCTAAGGGATACACCCCCTCCAGTGCATGAATTTTCATACACTGGGCCTCTAGTACATTATAATGGGTTAAACTTTGGTCCGGGCTAGCTTGTACAAGACTCTTGTGGCAAAACTAAAATGAGCTGCTGAACTTTTGAAAGGACTGGATTATTATGAAATCAGTAATGGTAAAGGATAATAAAAAACGAATGCATGTGGGTGTTTGTTTCCCTGCCTCCTCTGCTACACTGTCTGGGAGAACATGCCGTCAGCATTTGTTTTCCAGCAGCTGTCACAGAGGCGGGCGCTCCTCCCTGCCTCCACACCAGGATGTGCTTGCTCTGCTCAGTCATTCGCTCCACAGCTCTCTGTGGAGGAGTGGCAGCTTGATTCACCAGATTTCTATTTTTGCTCACTTGTTTGTTTCTTGAGAAAGAAAATGCATGGTTTCTACACTACATAGAAATCCTTACTTAGCGAAGAAATATTTATTGATAGAGATAAGAAAAATTAACCAGTGAAGATTAGTTGTGGGAGATATTTTCAAATACCGCATGCCTCACTCTATATTCAAATTATATACCCTTTGAAAAATGTATAGACTTTTAAAATCATATATAATTATATGAACATTTAAAAATATGATGAACTTGATATATATATATATATAG
>NW_006299520.1:3903707-3922051 GCF_000327345.1 Myotis davidii | reverse complement strand
TATATATATATATATATATATATATATCTCACAACAAATGAATACTGAATAAATATTCAGAATAAGTCAGAGCTGGGGGCTGGAGAAATATCGAAATCAGACCTTGATAGTGTTTGATGTTTTTTACATGGCTCCAAAGATATCAAGGTAAGGACTTGATGGACTAATTTATTACTGCAAAATTAAAATAAGGTTAATTTGAACTGGTAGAATTTTGCCTTTACTTTGATAGCCAATATTAAAGTATAAAAAGAGAACCAAGAATGCTCTAGATACCAGGACCACCTTGAGTTATCAGATTGTTCCCACATTTTGTTTTCAGCTTTAGCTTTTCTTAATATTGTTTTTTGTTTACATGCATTTAATATTTAAAAAATAACTCCTTACCAAGAGAAATATATATATATAACAACATGAAGCATGATTTCTGTGGCCTTAGGTACAATCTTCTTTCCTTTAAATACTTAAGTATACATCTTAACTTTTTTCTGTGGTGCATGTTTGTGTTTGTGGTTACATGTGTGTATATACATGTTTAATTGTGAAGAACCAAACCCAGTAAGAAAGCATGAAGCCTCCCAGGAAGAGTCATTGACACTATACAGGGAAAGAAAGATGCTCATGATAAACTCATTTTACAGCAGAGGAGTTCACCCCATTGTTCACAAATTCATACTCGCTCTTGGAGAAAATTTCATCCAAAAGGTTATATTGCAGTTAATCTGACATGTAAATATGTTTTCTCCGTACTATTTATTAGCCATTTTTGGCTCAGTGGCTAGAGCATCGGCCTACAGGCTGAAAGGTCTCAGGTTTGATTCCAGTCAAGGACACATGCCTGGGTTGCAGGCTCGATCCCCAGGAAGGGGCGTGTAGGAGGCAGCCGATCAATGATTCTCTTTTATCATTGATGTTTCTCTCTCCCCCTCTCCCTTCCTCTCTGAAATCAATAAAAAAATATTTTAAAAAATAAAATAAAATACTCTAGTTGTCCTGTTTGATAGCCCTTATATCATCATTGAAATATTCAGAAGTATATATTTAAAGAAACAAATGACTGTGGTACCATATAAGAGTGCAAAGAAAATGAAACAAACATTCTACTTTATGACACATATGACACCAGATAACAAAATGTAAAAATGATAAACATAAAAATATAAACCCTTACAAACTCTACAGGAAGGCAGTAAATGGGCCATGCACACGGCACTGTGGAGGACCTCGTGGGAAGGGAAAGTTCTGGGACAGTTCCACATCTGGATGGACACTCATCAGGGATTGCCAGCAAGCCTGCGGTTTTAGGATCCATTTGAAAAAAAAAGGAGAAACTGGCTGGAAATCAAGGCTTAATGAAGCTATAGAATAGGACATTGCTCAAGCAATTATTTTCATTATGTAACTTGGGATGCTCTGATTAAAAATGTCTAGTTCATATTGTACACGTTATGCCTAGATTTACCTACAAAATCCTCTATCAAACACTTGGACGTTTAATATTATAAAACCCAATACCCCTTAATGCATAAAGAATTTATTTACCAAATCACTTGAAAGACATTTACAAGTAAACATGGGCCATTTTTCACGTTATAATTAAGTTGTTTAAAAAATATTAATTAAAACACTAACCTGCAAATAGCTATGTGTGAATGCATATCATTTATCCTGGGATTCAGAAGCATGTGAGAAGAAAAAAATAAGCATTAAATAATTAGCAACGCATACAGTGCACAAACTAATAAAGTATTATTTGCAAAATTCTTCAATATCTCTTCGGTATCCCTTGGTAGTTTGTTCATATTTTTATTATAACCCTATGGCACTATATTATGTTATACCTATTTATTTCTCACCCACAAGACTGTACGTTTTACAAAATCAGAAATTTATAATATATTCTTCTCTTACTAACTTCTAGCATGTCAGTCGAGAGTGATTTTTATATTTTATGTATTGCTTTATATAAACTAACATATAATATCATTATATATAAAATGATATACAATATAGCATTTTATATTTTTCCAGCTTTGCAGGGGAATACTTGACAAAAAGAAGTTGTATGTACTTCAGGTATAAAGTGAGATATATTTATACATTATGAATTGACAACCAAAATCAAACTAATTAACAGATATTAACAGATCAGTCATCCCACATATTATACTTTTGTGGTGAGAATACTTAATATCTACCCATTTCGCAATTTCAAATGTACAATACAATATTAACAATAGTTACCATGTTATACATAAGTTTTCCTAAACTGATTTATCTTGCAGAATAGAAATATAAATGATTTTTCATTCTAGTTTTAAAATTTAAAAGAAACATCTATATATAAAATCTTCATATTTAAAGACTTAATGAGTAGAAGATTTCAACTTATCCTTGCCTCTATGGTTTCAGAAAACACCTACATACGTGGTGCAATGTGGGTGTCAAGAAATACTTCTTGAATGGCAAGAGTAGCTGGTGGGAGACAGGAGCTCTCTGCCTGGCTTTGAGGCCCAAGGACAGACCTCTGTCGCCACACCATGGAGTGGGAATACAGATGAAGATTTGATGCAGAAAAATAGAGTTTAAATGTGCATGAGGGACGTAAGTAGACCTTTTCTAGAAAGCTCATTTTCATAATAGGCACCTAGTATTCAGAAAGTAGTCCCTTGATAAATTGAAATCCTGGCTGTAATTTGGATTTTTCTGTAGTCTACGTATCAAATTCCTTTATCAGCCAAGGATTATTATCACTGTCAAGTTTCCTAGTGTCTGAGAGAGAAGCCAGTTGAGATAAAATTTGTCATTGAGGAGTCAGACAATGCCAAATATAGCAAGGATGAAAAACCAAAAAGTTCAGATTTCAGTTAGAGGTTCTAGACCCAGAAAAGTCTTATCACTTAGGTGTAAAACTGGATGGAATACTGAAAACAGAAAGGTAAAGAGAAAAACAGAAATGAAGGATTCTTGAAAAATAAGAGGAGGTGGTCCTTAAGAGGCATCTTCGATGCTGGCTACCATGTATTTTATGCTCAGTGTCTCATATTTTCCATTTTTATTTCATTGAAATTAACATACTTTTTATTTATTTTTAATTATTAAAATTAGCATGGGAATGAAAATCAAACATATATATAAGCACCTCTCATTTCATTAACATTTCCATAATTTTAACATAAGAAACATGAAAATTCATATTTTCATTACTATAATATTATTTAAAAATTCCCAAGCCTAGTCTTTATGTCTCAGGAAATTTGTCAGATACTTCCTCTAAAATATGACAAATATATCAAATTAAATTTACTTATTAAATTTAATTTTTAAAATTATTCAAATAACCCAGTAGCATAAGCAAGTAATAATCACAGATGCTATCAAAACATTTCACTATTTTTCAAAAGGAGTCTCTAGAACAACATAAGGAAGTCATTTACAATTTACTAATTGGTAAATGATATACTAGAACTTAACACACTCTCAGCTCTAATTCTCTTTGATTAATGACCAAGAGTCAAAGGTCCAATCCCAGAGCTGGAAGAATGTCTGCCCTTTTCAACACATCTATTTATAATTTCACATTCACTTTCTTTCACAGACAATATCAAAATGTAAAAAATAATTTTGACTAAGTATAAAGCACAAAGCCTTTGGCATCAGATACATCCAGATTTTGGCTTTAACATTTGTTGCCCATGAAGCCCTGTACAAGTTATTAATCTCTCTTGGTTTCAGTTTCTGAGTATGTAAAATACAATTTGTTTGCATGTGTGATTGTTAAGGTAAAAAAATTGAGAGAAATTATTTGCAACTGAGTAGATAGTATTGGATGGATGGTAAAATACAATTTGTTTGCATGTGTGATTGTTGAGGTAAAAAAATTAATGAGAGAAATTATTTGCAACTGAGTGGATAGTATTGGATGGATGGATAGAAAGATAGAAAGAAGATAGATAGATAGATAGATAGATAGATAGATAGATAGATAGATAGATAATAGATAGATAGATGATAGATAGATAGATAGATAGATAGATAAAATAGAAAACTCTGAAAGAATTTGAAGGCCAACTGATTGTGTTAGTAATACATGTTGAAGGTGTTGGTGGAAAAGTAGCCATGGGACATTCTGAATGTTAACAGAAGAGTGCTTCTGATTCCCAACCTTGGTTTCTGGACTGGGCAGGAAAGACGTGGGTCAAAAGGAAACTAAACCTGGAGAAAATTGAGAGATCAAGTGACTGAAGTGTGAGAGGAAAAAGAAAAATAGTAAGTTATAGTAGGAGGAGTAAAATATTTGCCTTGAGGATATAAATGCTTTACATAAGACAGATGGCAAGAAGTAATTTCCAGCACAGTAGATAGTAATGGCAATTATGGGTTCTCCCAGTTACTCCAACCACTATCATTTACCCAAAGATCCCAATGGAATACACAGGAGAAAGAAATGTAGCTATTGAGCTGATAATGACACCCCCTTCCCTAAGGAACATTCCAAAAAATAACACTTCAATTCCTGTAGTTAATTTCTGCATTTCTATATCATATCAGAGGCTACCAACAGTTAAAAGTCCTTCCTATTTTCATGATACACACACAGCTTTTCTGCAAAGCTTAGCTAGTATTGAATAGTTAGATTTACTAATATGTTGCAGCAAGGGAGACCACCCACCACAGTGAACTATGGGGTGTCTCCCTATGGAGTTAGGATGGGCTTCTTGCTGGGTGATTTAGAAAGGGCTTAAGGAAGTAAGGGGATCGTTTTGCATTAGATTCTGCCAGGAAGCAGGGCAGTTTGATGATTGGGTATCTCACATGTTCTTTGCTTTTGTCTAGTACATGTGAGGAAAAAAGCAGGGCTAGAGTTGTCTTTGTTAAACAACAATAACAACAAAAGCGGTTGTCACTCATATTAGTTGTGAGAGGGGATTGTTTTGTGTAGTATTCTAGTATGCTTGTCTTTTTCTTCCATTCCAACAAGCTTAGAAATTGGTCCTGCTTTTTTAAAAAATTTACCATGTCATAAAATACCTTATCTTATTTTATCTTATTATTATTGATATTCTGTAAAATTTTTTTATATTTAATTTCTGCATTTCTATATCATATCAGAGGCTACCAACAGTTAAAAGTCCTTCCTATTTTCATGATACACACACAGCTTTTCTGCAAAGCTTAGCTAGTATTGAATAGTTAGATTTACTAATATGTTGCAGCAAGGGAGACCACCCACCACAGTGAACTATGGGGTGTCTCCCTATGGAGTTAGGATGGGCTTCTTGCTGGGTGATTTAGAAAGGGCTTAAGGAAGTAAGGGGATCGTTTTGCATTAGATTCTGCCAGGAAGCAGGGAAGTTTGATGATTGGGTATCTCACATGTTCTTCTTTGCTTTTGTCTAGTACATGTGAGGACAAAAGCAGGGCTAAAGTTGTCTTTGTTAAACAACAATAACAACAAAAACGGTTGTCACTCATATTAGTTGTGAGTGGGGTTTTTTTGTGTGTAGTATTCTAGTATGCTTGTCTTTTTCTTCCATTCCAACAAGCTTAAAAATTGGTCCTGCTTTTTAAAAATATTTACCATGTCATAAAATACCTTATTTTATCTTATTATTATTGATACTCTGTATAATTCTTTACATTCTCACTGTTTCCTGTTAATTCTTTGTTTCACCTTTGTCAAAGGTTCAGATTTTTCTTGAATTTTATATGTATTTTATATTCCTTTCTTAGCAGCTCCTAATTGGCTTCTTCTGTTCTCAGCTTATTCTAAAAATCATAAGGCCACACTTCAAATAATAGGGTTATTAATTTTCATCACTAAAACTTTCTATAAATCAGTCCCTGACGTTGACATATCGTAACCTCACTTCTACTCCACAACCTCCATTTACAAATATGAGAATACTTAGTAGTGACAACTGAAGTGTTACGAATTTTTCTCGCTCCAGAAAGTGCCTGGAAGCTGTCTGTCATTGATGCTTATGAGAGAGAATACGAGAACATAGAGCGTAGCATAGTTCCTTGCTAAGTCTTCGAGTTGACTCTGCACTTTTTCTTTTTTTCAGGCTGGAGGCTAACTTCTCCACAGAAATAATTTTTATTCTCTTTGCAACACAACTCATCATGAGTGCTTTACCTCTCTAAGTTACATTTCCATTTATTCTTTTGCCAACATGACGAAAGGAACCCCACTTCTTTCATAGGTAGAATGTAATGGAAGACAGTGAGTTCCTGGTACAGTTTAAGGAGGACTTTAGCCTATGCCATCAGCCTAACCATAATGTAATGTTTTCTGGTTACAAATATAAGAATAACAATTACTTCTAATTTATATTTGGCTTTGGAGAGTACATACTTTTCTCTGTTACTTTACCTTTAAATTTGAGAGAGCCCTACTCTTACAATACTTGGACAGATGGATTTTATTCTCACTTTGGGTCTATTTCCAATTGAGCTTCCTAGTTAACACATTTCTATTTTTCTAAAGCTAATTCATGGCAGCATCTATACTTAGACACTCTTTTGCCAGTCATCTTTTCCATTTTGATTTTTCACTAGATATTTTCCTCTAATAATAAAAAAAGAACTTTTTAAATTAATAGTCATAATTGTCCAACCTTGCATTGGACTGTCTCCCAGTCAGTATTATTTGATGTGTACAAATGTTTTATTCACGTGTTATAATATATAAAATTATAATTTAATGCTAATCTTTAAGAATCTATGATTCAAAGAACAGTAATAGGAAAAACATAATTTTGCATATACTTTGCATATATAACTGATCACCCTATCTGAAGACTTTTATATTAGACGAGATCGGGCGCGTTCAGGGTGGTATGGCCGTAGACAAGACTCTTATATTAAGTACAACTCTTAGAATGGATGAGTAAAATGTGATAAATGTACTCTCTCAGTCTCTCATATGATGTGCCAAACTTATAAGAAATTGACTAGGTATACATGTAGAAAAGCATAGCTTCTAGTTTAAAATTAGTGAAAAATAAAATGAGATCTATCGACTCACTATAATCAATTCATCCTATCAAAAGGGGTGTATAGGAGCACATGCAAATGGTATGATAGGCACTGAGTATATTGGAATAGTCACTTTTAGATGAGAGAAAAAAATGGCGGTGGGGCAAGGGTGTAAAAGTGAATAGACAAATTAATGAAACAGGAGCAAGGCACTATCAAGGACTATAGTTTGACATTAATTGAAGATCTTATTTCTGTAGTTCTCTTCACATGATATCAAATATGAAAAATAAATAAAATAGCATTAACCCTATTATGTTCTTCTCATTATCTATTCAATTTTTAGTACAATTGTCTTCTGAAAAAATTTTTCTAGTTTATTATTTACTCCCTGCATCTGCCCATCTTCCCTGACTAGGAAGATACCTTTATATTAGCAAGGGATTTTATTTTGTTCTCTATTTTTAAAATTGTCTCTGGAGAACCAAAAATGTTGGGTGACATCTATTGGATACCTAAATATTTATTTCATAAATTCATGAATTACATAGATAACTGTAATGAATTTAAGACTGTGCCACAAGTCCTCTAATTTCTTACATAATTTCTCTATTTGAGAATTTAAAAATGAAGAGAATCTGTGATGGGATTAGGTAGTGATGGTAGAAGGTAGAGAAGTAGAAAACATTTAAGTAGTTATTAGTAGATAATTGATTTTTGGTTCAATAGCTTTCTCAATTGAGATGTCAAATCAAATTACTGTTTCAGTTCAAGTGCCAGTGGAGACTGAGTAGAGTGTGATCAATATGACATGAAAAGATATATTAATGATTGAGTGCTATATTTGACCCAAAGAAAATACTATCAGCTAAGCCGATATTACTTGCTCTGAGCAAAATTTACTTAAACATTTTTTATAAACTGTAAAAATTACCTTGCCTCAAAAATATATGGAAATATTAACAAGTATATGTGTGTATTTATGATATACATATCCATATATTACTTATATATACACATACATAAATATATAAAACACACAATGTATGTGTATAATTAAAATGATACATGCTGCTCTTGAAAAAAAATTATTATGGCCAAGATAATAATTTGAAGAAATGTTTGACCTTTGTTCAAAGGAGCTAATGATGTTTCTAGGTTTTTTTACAGGGAATATCATACATCTCATCACAAAATCAGTATCTTGCTATTTATCCACAGCTTTATTTAAATTCAAGTGCCTGCTCAATCCAAAATATTATCAAAGAAATGAGCCTATACAAATGAAAGTGTTTTATAATCTATGAACCCCTTTAAAAATGTGCAAACATCATAGACACCATTTCTATTATTATTCAGATGAGAACATTCTTCAAATCAGTCCATTCAAATACTATTGCTCAGTACCACTTGAACACCAGACATGTTTTCAGACATAGGTTACAATGAGAATCCTTATTATTTTGAATTACTATCAGGTACAGTAGTTTTCAAACCTGTTATATATTAGAAACATCTGCAGTGTTTAAAATATTCCAAAACTAGAACCCCACTCCAGGCCAAATGAATTGAAATCTCTACAAGCAGGACTCAGGCATTTCAATATATTTTAAAGATCTCCATTTGACATCAATGTTGTACTCAGATTGGCAACTGCTAATTTGAAGAATGCCATATGTATATTGGTAAAATATAAATTAGTCAAAATCAGCATAGCAAATCTAGGCATAATATAAGATTTCCTGAAACCAACAAGATCAACAGGATCATCAGATAGGGGGATCAGTTAGCCTGAGATTTGAACAATAAAAGAAGTTTGCTAACTTTTCTGGAAGATAATGGGGGTGATTTAGACAGAAAGAAAAAGAAAGAACAAAAATATTACATTGCCTAGACAGAAATCTGCCAGAATCAAGCTCATGTGAATGCACAGATAAACGAAGATGCAGAGGGAAGAGAAAATATAGCTACAAAGATGTTTCGTTGTTAAAAAGGGTAGATTAAAAACCACCACTCTATGATAGATTTGGCAGGCCCCAATTTAAGATATGATATACAGTCATAATAGTTCCTATTTCCCTTCCTCTATTTTGTGACAAAAGATAACAGATACCTGTATGTGCTTTTAGATAAGGTGCTCTTTTCCTCCATATCCATTTGCCTTCTCTTGTAGGATAGGATGAATAGCCAAGTGATAACATTGGTTAACTCCTGAGGCTCCGGGACAGTCAGAGACAGGTGATCTAGAAACAGTACTGTTTTGCTGGGGTTATATTATTTTTTTATTATTGTTGTTCTTTAATGTTTTCTATTTCAGGAAGGGCCTTCAGCTTTAACAGGATTCAGTAATACACATTCCATTCTCAGACAACTCAGAGGAACCGGGCAAAGTATCTCAAAGTGTCTGTAAATAGCTTTTATTTCATTAAAAAATTTTTATGAAGATGAAGTCATTTTTATTAGTTATTTTTGTATATAGATATTTAAAACCCTCAAAGCAGTAGGAACCAAATGATTTGGGAAAAAAATAAAGATGAGTAACAAGTTTTATTGTTTTCCTAAGAGACTGGCCCCATATGTCTGTAGTTATATGCTGAACAGAAAAGTAAAATAAATAAATAAATAAATAAACAAACAAACAAATAAACAAGTAAATAAATGAATGAATACTAATGAAGCTCAAAATATTTTAAAAATTGTTTTTTCTGTGTACAAATTAGAAAATTTTGAGACACAGGCTGCCATTTATCTCTAGTTAAGTTGCTGGGGGAGAGGGGTACTCCAGATTTTGTTTCTGACTAAAATAACAGAACAATGATATCATTGGTAACAAATAGGCTATGCAACGGAATTATTACCTGCCCTCAGTTGGTACTCTTCAAAATCTCATATGTTTAGGTTGAAAAGCTTTTTTTTTCTTTTTTCACATAAGCCTGCATATTATATTTCTATTTTACCTCTAATTTACTTCAAATGTTTTTGTTATTTTTCATGGCTGCTGTTATTTGTAATATACAGTATTTGCAAATGCTGCCCTTAGCAAAGCAGAAGCTGCTGCACCCTGGGCTTTTCCACATGGAGGATCATCTGCTGATAATGACATATTTCCAACAGTGGCGTGGAATCTACAAGGGACACAGAGGAATGTGCAGATGCCAAGACTGCTGTGTATGGCACAGCCATGGTTAATGCACCCAGACTCTGAAGTCCCTTTAAATTCCTTCTGCATAAAAAAGGGAAATTTGAAGTTCAGCCTCCAAGAAAGAGTATTAAAAAGACCAGGAGGGTTTCATCCACGTTCCATGGGTGATAAAACACATCAATCTGAAACATTACTAGTGTGTTGCTGATTCCCTAGTCATCCTTCCATTTGCTGTAGCTGAACAATGATTGTGCTGCTCCATCAAGGGGAAATGATCCCTCCTCCCCTCCGAAAGCTTTTTACAAGGCAAAGCTATAAAGTGCTAGATTTATTAACAATTTCCATTTCAAGAGAGGCACTGTTTGTAGGGCAGTAAAGCTGTGCTTTAATGCAAATGCAGCACTTCAAGCCTGTTTTCCTAATGTCTTCACAACTCTTGTAAATAATGCATCTCTGGGTGTCATCCTTTACTTTTAAACAATTTGGACAAACTGGTTCAAGTTGTAAAAATACAAATGTACTTTCTTTAACATAATAATAGTTTTGCCAACATTCTGGAATTTCTAATATGCTTTAATAAACCTGATTGATATTTGGTTGCCAAAATGGGAATGCACCTATCAATTTCATCTCACAACCAAGGGCTCCAGACAATGAAAAGTGAGGATGTGATCCAGAACACTTGAACCCTGGTGATGTAAAGATCTCTATCCAAGTTTTGTAAACTGAAAGCATCATGGGAAACATTTTTATTCCAGTTTCCTGGGATAGATCTCTGAGTCCAACAAGTGTTTATTGGACTATCTTAATGATCTTAAACAAAGAAACCTGATTCAGACATGCTCTCATCTTTAGCCCTTCCCTATTATTGTATTTTTGTGTTTTTAAAACATATAATAAAATGTCAGTTTATAAGTTAAAATAATAAAAATACTGCAATTAAAATGTTTATTATTTGGCAAATAAGGATGATTAGATGAGCATCTAAGGTTTATTTTTAGGGTAAACTCTATGAAAATGAGAATAAAATTTTTGAACAATAAAAATTCTCTCCAAAAATAGTATATACCTGGTACAATCTATATTGGGTCAGACAAGCCTAACACTGGTGACTTGGACTGAGAAGAAATAATACATGTTACATTTTATCTATAAACTGATAATGTTATAGCCATGTGTTAGCAAAGGAGAAAAATAAATGGTGAGAAACTGTGATAGCAAGGTTGCACAGAAAAGCGATCTATCTATGGGGCACGACATAGTAGAGTGATTTTTTTGGAAGAAAAGGTGTCCTAATAATGCACTCTATTTTTATCTTTAGATTGCTTGGGTATCATCTTAAGGTACTTTTTGTTGTCTGAGACACATAATGTAAAATGGCTTAGGCAATAAAGGGGACCTATCAGCTCATATAACTGGAAGGTCAACGGTTAAAAAAAACTCTATCTCAAGGATATCTGTAGGATGGCATTCTACAAGGTCAGTTTATCCTTAACTAGGTTTCCTCATGTTTGCAAAATGGCCACAGCAATTTTAAGCTCCACATGCATAGAAGGAGCAAGAACATCTCCAGTGTAGTTACTTTGAGACTTGTGGCACTTCATGACTTGGAATCTTCAGCACAATTCCCTTGAAGGTCATGTGTCTGCCCCTGAACAAATCTCTGATGACAAGGACTAATGGTATATATTAGTGACTCAAGACCTTTTTGTCTAAACCAAACTTTATTGATAAGTGGACAGCATTGCCCTAATTGGCCTTCAGTAAAGCAGAGCCCACCTCTGGAACTTGAGTAATGTCAGTTTCCTCTGAGGCAGTGGGAAATGTGGGAAAATGAAAGAGAATCAAAGAAAATTCTCAGTACTTAAAAGGAGACAGATCTCGGGAAACAGATGCTGGATAAGCAACCAGCAAATGTTCACTATTCCAAGCTTTTCCTTCCCAGATTTGAATATCTCCTTCCTGCCACTTGAACAATAACATTTATTAAAATTCATCTGACTTGTGACTTATTTTTCCATTCTCATGTGTGTATTTTTTTTTTCATATGTCTGGTGCTATTTCTAGGGAAGATTTCATTTATTTAATCTGTGCCATTCATTTTACTGAAACTTTACACGGAATCTTACATACAAATGAAACTGTGATATATTTTATTTTAGGTGTGGCATAATAACTTTTGGAAAGAGAGTAGCAGAATTACTAATGGGATATGAGATGTCAGAAACAGGCAGATGCACATTAGAACCTAGAATTTGCCCCAAGCAGTAGGAACTGAATATGATTAGAGGTTTAAATTAATTTGGAAAGTTATGGTGCAGGATATCATTCAGTTATTCCTTAATGATTTCTTAATTAATAAAAATCACATTAACCAGAATGGGCCTTTCCTTTAATCGAATCTGAAAGTTTGATTACTTTTGGATTCAAGTTAAAATTTAATTTTAAGAGAGTTATCATCATAATTCTTAACTCTTAGACTTTACAGTCCTGAATATCAGACTTTATTATGTAAGTAAAAACAAAGCACAGTAACTGACATATAAGAAATGTCTGATAAATATTGTTGAATAATTGAGTACTAAAATAATATAACATCCTTGCCAACAAATGGAAAAAGGAAGTAGAACCTTTTCTTTTAAAAGAAAAACATAGTTATTTATAAGAAAAAAGAAATTTATTTTAAAACAATTATATCTGTTACTTATAATGAGTTTATGACATACTTAAAATATGTTTAAAATTTTATCTTTACCCATTAGATTAAAATAGTCTTATTTCAGATCCTTACCATATTGTGTCAAGTGTAGAATTTTTAATCTAATTGCCTATACACTATTGAGGTATAATTTAATTTTTCAGCTTTATAGAGGTATAATTGACAAATAAAATTATATGATAAAGTACAGAACATAATGAATATAATATTTTATTTCTCTTTAGAATTCTTCTTTGACTCTTTGTTGTTTAGGCCCATGCTGAGTATTCTTGTGTACATGTGAATTTTTTAGATTTCTTCTTGAAATTGATTTTGAGTTTCATTCTACTGTGGTCAGAATAGATGCCAAATATGATTTCAGTAGTCTGAAACTTATGAAGGCTTATTTGTGACCTAACAGATGACCTATCCTGGAAAACTTTTCATGTGAGCTTGACAAGAATGTGTACTCTGCTGCTGTTGAATGCAATGCCCTGTATACTTCTGTTAAGTACATCTGATCTAACTTGTATTTTAAGTGCAATGACTTCTATTGATTTCCTGACAGGATTATCCATCCATTGTCAAAAATTGGGTATTGAAAGCCCCTACTGTTAGTGTATTTTTGTCCATTTTTCCCTTTGATCTGTTAATATTTGCTTTATATATTTAGCTTATCTGATACAAGTAATTTAAATGTAGGTCTTACATGGTATTAATTCAGTGTTTCTAAGGTTCTTTTCCCTATGTTGTTTGTGTGTTTTAAATAAAGTGAAGTTATTGCCAATAAGCTCTAAGACTCACTGGTTATATTTTCAGATATCCCTGAATCATGTTTGAATGATTCAGGTATCCAAAAATAATTATATTTCAGTTTTCCTGAGATAATTATGTTATCAGTTTTCTTATATAGTATTGAAGTACTATAATAATTATATAATTATATAGTATTGAAGTACCCATAATATAGTTAAATATATTTTTAATGATACTAACATAAGTTACACTCTAGAAAGAAGTTAGTGAAGATTTAGTATAAGAGTATCTTGTCCCAAATTGCTTTCTTCTGATCTCACAGGAGCATTTTTCATTAAATAAGTTTCCATGTAACTATAGAATTCCATTTTCTAATAGTAGGCAGGTGGGCAACAGAATATTTATGCAAACCATATTCGGATTATCAGCATGACTTTTTTTACCTGTACACTGCCCAGCAAACAAGAAGAAAATCTAAAGAAATATAACACAGTTCTTATAAGGGTAAAATGAAATAATGCAGAGAAAGTGTTGTGTAAACTAAAATGTTCATAAGGCTGAGATGGTTCATATTATGTGCTTTTTAAAAATATATATTTTTATTGATTTCAAAGAAGGAGAGAGAGATAAAAACATCAATGATGGGAAAAAATCATTGATCGACTACCTCGTGCATGCCCCACTCTGGGGATCCATCTCAAAACCAGGGCATATGTCCTGACTGAGAATAGAACCGTGACCTCCTGGTTCATAGGTCAAATGCTCAACCACTGAGCCACGCCATCCAGGCTGTGCTTTTTAACAGAGAGATTGTGGTTCAGATATTCAGTTAATTACCTATTAGCTGTGTGGAACATGACTTCACTAAAAGTCAGATTTCCTCGTATGGCAAATAAACTTTAAATTATATTTTTGGGTTCTTATGAGGAACAAACAAAATAATATGCAATGTTTTTGGCATAGATCTATGGCATAATTTGTGCTCAACAAATGGCGATTGTTATGACTAAATACTCATGTAAGGGCAAGTGTCTCGAGGAATTATTGTTGTTACAAGTATTATTAATGGAAGAGGAATAACAAAAAGACGAGGGAGGAAGATGGCCTCTCCACTCTTTTTATTTGGATAGATAAAATGCTAACCCTTCTTTATATGATTTAGCGGACGTTAACAATCCAAAACCTTACACAATGGCACTTCTCTTGTTGTTGTTGAGGTATCTCCAGTGTTGACAGATAAAGCTACTTCCTTAGTGCAGCCCTTCGGATGATATTGACTTTCACACCATCTGCAATGCCAATGGTTGTGATGACCTAAATGAATGAGTTTAGATATTATTATCAGGTCCCTAAGGCACCTAATAAAATCTCCACTAATGCATTGCAAACGATGATAGTCTGTTTGCTTCTGAAAACTTACCAATTCAGAGGCCACCTTTTCCAGTTTATGGTAACAGGCAAAAGGTCTATGAACAAGGCAAGCAGTATACAAAGTTTGCCACACATCTATCACATCTGCAGTTTTTAAAGGATAACTGGTAAAGAAAGGAAAAAGGCAGATTTTTAAAATCAAAGTAATCCTTTCTTCACTAATTTTATAGGCAAAACAGCAGGGCATGCCTAAGCATACAAAATAGAAGTAGAATAGTTATATTCAATTCACTGTAAAATAACAAACCTTATTAAGAATCGGCTTTGAACACCTCATAGAAACAAGAATGCAAAGATCATTAAGATGGTCTAGCTTGGGAGACACAGGTGTAAACAGAAAATTACATTCAATTTCAGTGGCTTAAATAAATGTCTGTGCAAACCCAGAAATAAAACAAACTTTCCCAGGTTATTTCAAGAAAAACCACATAAAGGAGAAATATTCAGCCTAAGTATTGAAAGAACAGGAACACCCTTCCCCCCCCAAAAAAAGTAATATATATATCCCCCAAATGGAATGAAAATCCAGTTAGTAGTATTACACAAACTTATGAACATGGAAATATGGGTTTGATATTGCAGAAATATACTTCAGGGCATAGGAAGGAAGGAGTATGCAGAATGACCAGGTAGGTATGCCATGGAGGAAAAGCCATGGTTAACTAAAGGCCATCCAAAGGTAGTTGACAGCTGCAACCATGTGCCATGCTCTGTAATATCCTGTGATAAATGCATATTACTTGGCATTATTAGTCCTCACAACTATTTAAGTTAAATCATATTATAACTTCTTTATTGTTTCTGGAACTAAGGTTAAGAGAGCTAAGTAAACCAGTTAAGGACACATTTCTTGTAGGTAGTAGAGCTTGTATTTAAACCTAAGTCTAACTTTTTGAGCAATGTATTAACTGTGTCATCATGCCTTTCTCTTCTGATTGTACTTTTTTTGTCATTAACCATTTTTTGTCCCTTTTACTGGCTTCTCTTGCTCCATCTTATCTGACCCTTGAATATAGCGATTCAGCAGAATTCTATTTTTGTAAAAGTGAAGGAAAGTATGTAAAATTATATGGGAAATGTAAGCATTTTACCAGAAACAAAACAACAAGAGGGAAAAATCAGAAAACCTTCAGAAGCTATCATGAGTTGATTAGTGAGCACATATTAAATTGTAGGATAAAATACCAAAAAAAAAACCTAGGTAAATAGCCTATAGATACCCATCAAACTGTTTAATTAGTGAGAGAATAAAATGATTAAAAATTAAAATTACTTAAGCAAGTTCTCAGGCAAATTCTCATTTCTATTTCTTTCTTAACGAGCCTTTAATTAGCTGAAATTACATTAGGGAAGTTTCATGCTTTCTATGTCTTTGCCAAAACACAAAGTACCCTCTTTATTCAGAAACGATGGGTGTAAGTAGATAATGAAACATATTCCTCAGGAGAAGGCAAAATTGTAGTCAATTTAGTATTGTTGAATATCAACTTGTGTATATTTTTGGCTAAACAAAATTAAAGTTAACAGCAAGCAAGGGAAAATTTGGTTAGAAATATTTTATGCTGTTTGTTTTTCATATTCCTATGCAAAATACTTTGAAGGGAAAAGCATGAAAACTATTTGATTTTAAAGATTTAATCTATCTTTGTAACATGACAATAAACAAAGGGAAAACCTATGATTCACATTGAAATTGCCACCTTCCAAAATATGAAATGAACACCAGGGTAAAATTATAGAATAACTTTATTTTTCTGCTATTCCAGAATCAAAATAGATGCTAGATATCCTATGGTTTATGAGAAACTGTTATGAGATCATTTTCAAAGTAGTGATTATGTTGTGGTTATTCTTAAAAATAAGCACAATTGGACAGGTCAGATTTTTCTAAAGTAAGCATAAAGAGGAAATACACATTTTGTGAAATACTTAAAGGGCTTGCAATCCTTCAAGTATTTTTTGTTTCTACATAAAATACAGGGAAATTCTGTTTATCTACAGCCCGGGTGATTGTGACTTTTGCCATTTTTACAAATCCAGTAAACATACAACTGTATCATTTATACTTATGGTTGTAAAACCATAACTTGTATTTATAAACCTCAGTCAGTCAGTATCTTTAAATTTTTCAGAAATAAAATGATTCCCTTTGGAATTAAGGTGTAAGACATTCAAAGGTAAGTAGGATAAATAGAAGTTACTATTACTATCATAAGAGAATGGTCTGCATGACCCCAAATAGTAAATAGAAAAACAATTAAAACTGTGAAAATATTTTAATTGGAGGAAAGCATTTTCAAGGAAGCTGCTTCTGTCATATATTCAACATATTTAAGGGTGTCCAAAAATGGGAAATGGCCCAACACTAAAAAGATAAGGCATCTTTCATGTTTTATTTAAATGAGGGAAAATAAGTGTGGATTATATTTTGATAGTGTACTAAAATGATCTAACAAGTGAACTGGAAATGGAAGTTAATTTGTGAGAATAATATGGCACTTAATAGGAGAAAAAATGACATTTGGAAAGACTAATAAGCTATCATTAAGGAGTAAAGTTGACTATCGTTTATTGAGCATTTACTGTATGCCAAGCCAGGTGCTTGGTGTTATCACACATTATACCACATGTAACTCTCAGAAAATAATTTGAATGCAATATTGTGTGTGTGTGGGATGAAGGGGTCTATTCACTCATTAAATATTAAATTTCTAGGTATTACAAGGTGTATTAGGGATATCATAATTAATAAAGTTGTATCCTTGCTCAAGGCCTAGTTTGCAAAACACATTTATAAGCAGATAATAACAGAAGGATAATAAATGTCTTGATAAAATTATACATAGAGTGGGGAAAGTATAGGAAGGCATAGTAAACTCTGCTTTGGTTGTATCTCAGTTTCCTAGCTAGAAAGTGAGAAGGCTAAAATTGAAATTCAATTCACAAACCATATGGCCTTGTTTTATTTGTCCCAATTTATAAAAAAACATAGCAAGTTCCTTTAGAGTTTCCAGAAGAACTGGCACAGTTAAAGCAGTGGATGAAAATAATGCTAAGAATCAACATGTAGTAATAAAATGAATATGCCTGTCCTTCTTAAAAGGCTGGCAAGCTAGATCAATATTGGCAGAGCCATGAAAGAGTGCTCTAATATGTTAGATGCCTGATTTGAGTACTAACTATGGAGCAAATGGCTTCTAAATATAATTTATTTACAAATATTTTTCTTGATCATTAAAGAGACCTGGAGAGGGAGAGAGAGAAGAGAGAGGGAGGGAGACAGAATTAAACAGCTGTAAATTTCTCCAGAAAGTATTACTCAGATTCTTCTTAATT
>NW_006299520.1:3903273-3903575 GCF_000327345.1 Myotis davidii | reverse complement strand
TTTATAGAGATTATCTTAACTTTAATGGTAAGTAAGTTTTCCTTTCATCGTCCTTAATGGATTCTACTATTACACTCAAAGCGCGTTTCATATCTTAAACGTGATTCATTTATAAAACAGTTTTTTGACTCCACATACCTCAGGGAAATTAAGAACACACAACAATCACATTTTGAATGATGCATAAGACCTTAACTCTGATCTCTGGTCCTGAGTAGCTGGGTTACTCTGTACTACTTCGATACTTTAAGAAGCTCATCACAGTAAAAACAAATTAATGGAGACATTTAACTATTAAATAT
>NW_006299520.1:3901253-3902988 GCF_000327345.1 Myotis davidii | reverse complement strand
GCATAAGACCTTAACTCTGATCTCTGGTCCTGACTAGCTGGGTTACTTTGTACTACTTCGATACTTTTAAGAAGCTCACCACAATAAAAAAAAAATTAGTGGAGACATTTAACTATTAAATACTCTAATTTGAAATGATTTCAAGTTGTATTATATTAAATGCCTCATAAATGTGTAAGATATTTTCTGTGTGATTTTTATGTAGGAGAAAGGTATTATCTGGACCTTTTGAAGAAGGTAAAATGCCAAATATTTTCATACTTCCCTCTTAGAACATTATAATAGAACTAGAGGCCTCTTAGAACATTATAATAGAACTAGAGGCCTCTTAGAACATTATAATAGAACTATAATGTACAAATTCATGCATGGGTGGGGTCCCTAGGCCTGGCCAGCAATTGCAGTCCATCAGGGCTGCACTGGCTGGGTGATGAGGGGCCACGAGAGATTGGCCAGAAGGGCCGTGGGAGGTTGGCTGGCCAGTCCACCCCTGATCGGGGCCAATGGGATAGGGGGGCGGCTGGCTAGGGGGACAGGCCACAGGATGATGGTTGTGGGAACATACTGACCACCAGGGGGAAGCTCCTGTGTTTAGGGAGGCCTGGTGCACAAATTCATGCATGGGTGGAGCCCCTTGGCCTGGCCAGAAATTGCAGTCCATCAGGGCTGCGCTGGCTGGGTGATGAGGGGCCACAAAAGATTGGCCAGCTGGGGAGAAGGGCCGTGGGAGTTTGGCTGGCCAGCCCACCCCTGATCGGGGCCGATGGGATAGGGGGAGCGGCTGGCTAGGGGGACGGGCCACAGGAGGATGGTTGTGGGAGCATACTGACCACCAGGGGGCAGCTCCTGTGTTGAACTTCTGCCACCTGGTGGTCAGTGTGCATCATAGTGACTGGTTGACTGATCGTTGTGGTCATTCCAGTAATTCGGTCATAACGGTCGCTTAGGCTTTTATATATATACTAGAGGCCCGGTGCACATTGTGCACTTGGGGTGGGGGGTTCCCTCAGACCAGCCTGTGCCCTCTCGCAGCCTGGGACCCCTCGGGGGATGACCACCTGCTAGCTTAGGCCTGCTCCCTGGGGGATTGGGCCTAAGATGGCAATCAGACATCCCTCTGGCAGCCTGGCAGCCCTCGGGCGATGTCCACTTGCCAGCAGGGAGCAGAACTAAGCTGCAGTCGGACATCCTTAGTGCCGCTGAGGAGGCAGGACGCGCCCCCCTATCCCATTGGCCCCGATCAGGGGTGGACTGGCCAGCCAACCTCCCACGGCCCTTCTGGCCAATCTCTCGCGGCCCCTCATCACCCAGCCAGCACAGTGGAGGGTTTCTGTGGGTGCCAGAACCCTTTGCTCGTTACCGCCTATCTGTACTGTCAGCTGTCAGCCTAGCTTGTGGCTGAGCAGAGCTCCCCATGTGAGAGCGCACTGACCACCAGCGGGCAGCACCTGCATTGAGCATCTGCCTCCTGGTGGTGAGTGTGTGTCATAGTGACCATTCATTCCCAGTCTTTCTGCTGTGAGGGTCAGTTTGCATATTACCCTTTTACTATATAGGATAGAGGCCTGGTGCATGGGTGGGGGCCGGCTGGTTTGCCCTGAAGGGTGTCCCGGGTCAGGGTGGGGGTCCCCACTGGGGTGCCTGGCCAGTCTGGGTGAGGGGCTGAGGGCTGTTTTCAGGCTGGCGGGGGGCGGAAGCCCCCAACTGCTCCCTTTTTTCTTTTCTTTTTTTTTCC
>NW_006299520.1:3897388-3900962 GCF_000327345.1 Myotis davidii | reverse complement strand
CACTGCAGGCCCCCGGCCCTTCTTTTTTTTCTTTTTTTTTTTTAAATTCTGGGATTTATTTACCTTCTGTAATTGAGACTTTGTTGCAGCTCCAGCTCAGAGGCCAGCTGGCTGAAAGCAGGTACCTGGGGTTTGTTTAGCTTCTATAATTGAAACATTGTTGCATCTGGAGCTCAGAGCTGGGCTGTGGCAGGTGGGGAACCTTGGCTTTGGCCGTCATCTTGGTCGGCAGTTAGTTTGCATATCACCCTGGTTAGCCAATGGGAAGTGTATCGGCGGTACGGTTAATTACCCTATATGTCTTTTATTAAATAGCAGTAGAAGCCCGGTGCATGAAAATTCATGCACTGGAGGGGGGGTCCCTTAGCCCAGCCTGCCCCCTCTCACAGTATGGGAGCCCTCAGGGGTGGGAGGCATCCCTGCAATCAGGGGAAGGCAACGCCTCATCATACCTCTGCTGCTGTCACTATTGGCAGTGCAAGTCTCGGCCGGCCCTGGTTACCTGAGCCTCGGGCAGCCCTGGGCAGCTGGGCAGTCGCTATCCAAGGCTTGCCTGTGCCTCAGGCCAACTCTTAGCGGCTGAGGGGACTGGGGGACTCCGGAGGCAGGCGTGCAGCAAGGCCAGGCCCACGTGGGGGTGGACTCGGCTTTGCGACACACCTGCTGCCCCAGTGGGGCTGAGGGGACTGGGTGCTGCCATCTTGTGGCTGTGGGCACTGCCATCTTTGAGGGTGTGGTAGTCAATTAACATATTCCCTCCTTATTTTCTGTGGGTGCCGTGACCTTTGCAATGGCGTGAGGATCAGTTAGCATATTCCCTCCTTATTTTCTGTGGATTCCGTGACCTTTCCAATGGCGTGAGGATCAGTTAGCATATTCCCTCTTTATTAGATAGAACTAGAGACCTGATGCACTCAATTGTGCCAGGGGGCAGGGTGGTCCCTCAGCTTGGCCTGTGCCCTCCTGCAGTCTGCGATCCCCTCAGTGACTGTCCGGAACCCTTTGCTCCTTACCGCCTATCTGCTCGCTGCTCCTTAGCGGAAGCAGAAGAGGCTCCTACCACTGCTGCTGCGCTCACTAGCCATAAGCCCAGCTTCTGGGTATGCAGCGCTCCCCCTGTGGGAGCACACTGACCAACAGGGGATAGCTCCTGCATTGAGCATCTGCTCCCTGCTGGTCAGTGCGCATCATAGTGACAGGTCTTTTTGGTCTTTCCGCTAAAATGGTTGCTTAGGCTTTTATTATATAGACTAGAGGCCTGGTGCACGAAATTTGTGCATGGGGGCGTCCCTCAGCCCGGCCCGCAACGACACCAGCATCCTTCGCCTGGCCTCTGGCCTGAGGAACCTCCCTTCCCTCCATGTGGCTGGGTGCAGACGCAGGGCTCACGTTGCCAGGGTGACGCTGCCAGCGTCCTGACCCAGTCACTATGGGCGCTGCCATCTTTGTCGTGGAGTGATGGTTAATTTGCATATTACTCTTTTATTAGATAGGATAGATAGATTCTGATTAATCTATATTGGTGCAAGACAGAGGGAAAACAAAGATAGGTGGATCTCAAAATGGCATTCAACATTTATTGAACATGTCCTGTATACCAGCCACAACTACCGTGACAATTCAGAGAAAATATAGAAAGATCATATCTCTAAGTTACTCAAAATCTGTAGATAGCTTCCAAGTAGCCTTCACTCCAGTAGGTAATTATGAAGATTGAGTTTTGAAAGATGAATAATATTTAGCACCCCAATCAATGTAACCATTTCATTATCACTCCCACCTCCATGGTGATCTAACATGTTTTATACTGTACTGCATGCCAGCTACTATGCTAAAGATTCTTTACATTTTATTTTACCTAATCTTCCCATTGAATCTATGAAATAGATGCTATTTTGATTGTATTTTTCTGAGGAAGAAATTGAACCTTGAAGTAAAAAATTCCCAAGGTCGCCACATCAGAGTCAGCATGAACACAATCCAGTTTTTCAGTACAACATCAAACTGCATTTTCTATTAATTTCTCCCTTTGTAGAACAATCAATATAGTGTCATTGTTTTCACCCATAACTTAGGCTGTATTATTGTTGCTTCTTTCTGTAGATAAATCAATATGTTTAAATTTGAATTAGAAGATTATCAACAAGTTCAGAGCAAGATGGGTATAGCTAATTTAATTGTTTTTATTGCCTAAAGTAAATCAACAAGCAGACATCAACAACAAATTGGACATTTGACCTTATGATTTACTTATTATAAACCAGAGTAGCAGATGGCGTCCAAGACCAATGATATAGCTTATCTGTTTGCATGTTGTTATCCTTTAGTTTCACTGTTTTTAAAGTGAGAATTCAATAATCAGAGGAGAATATGCATCTGCTGTTTCTCTACAAGCAAATTAATGCACATGAAAGCATTCTGGAGACAGAATTTAGAGTCAAATACTAATAAAGAAAGTTTAACTTTAAAGGCAGCAAAGGAAGTGAAGATTAATGCAGAGCAGAAAACCAACCCGAAAACAGGAGACTTAGTCACAAATATTCTGATATGATAAAGGGTAACTGATACTATAACAAATTACTACTATGGCATTCAGCAAGGATAAAATATCAGTAATCCTATTTTGAAATCTAATATTTTCTCATAAGTCTTTATTGACTGACAATTAAATTTATATACTACAATTCATGGCTCTCTTATAAGATGTTTATAAAGTTGGTATTAGTAATAAAGTATGAGACTTCTCCATCTGCAAGGAAAAATACTTGTATTTATAATCTCAACTACTCTACCAAAGCCAATTTTTCTGTCTTGAACAAATTGATTTTTGGCTGTGCATAAATTAAATGTCAACACATCTCTCACAAAGCTACTTATGGGCAGCCAAAAGCCAGGCTGTTGAGCTAGAAAACAAGTCAGTACAAATAACTGTATCTTCTCTTCAACAAACAACACAAAGGAAAAAGAGCTTAAGTGATTATAAATATGTTTGTGTTAATTAGTTGATTTTTGGAGATAAATTCTGCTGCCTTCCCCTTCCCACCATGGACCATGGAAGCTGTTATATATTATCTTTATGTCCAGCTATCTATATATATAAAACTCTAATATCCAAATAGACCAAACAGTGGAATAACCAAACAACTGGTCATTATGATGTGCGCTGACCATCAGGTGGCGTGCACAGAACATGAAGGGCATCAGCCGAGGCAGAATAGTGGAGCAGGTGAGCGGGGGGACCAGACCCGCTGGGACCTGCTGGGGGACCAGCGGGGTGCTGGTTCCTGTCATTGGGACATGCCTCTGGTGGTTACTGAAAATTCTTTGCTCCTGCATTCCACGGTCCCGCCTGATGCTCGCACCTGCTGCAGGCGCCGGCGCCACTCACACCTGCTGCCAGCACTGGAGCTGTCGCTTGCACCCGCTGCAAGCACCCAGCTCCAGCCGGGATCACTTGGTGCTGTCAGGGGGTGTGAGCAGCAGCTGCTGGCCCCTATCGCCCCTCAGGGCTTCTCCACCTCACCCTACTACTGAGGGGCGATCGGGGCCGGCAGCTGCTTCTCACACTCATTCC
>NW_006299520.1:3889778-3896650 GCF_000327345.1 Myotis davidii | reverse complement strand
TAAGTGATTATAAATATGTTTGTGTCAATTAGTTGATTTTTGGAGATAAATTCTGCTGCCTTCCCCTTCCCACCATGGACCATGGAAGCTGTTATATATTATCTTTATGTCCAGCTATCTATATATATAAAACTCTAATATCCAAATAGACCAAACAGTGGAATAACCAAACAACTGGTCATTATGATGTGCGCTGACCATCAGGTGGCGTGCACAGAACATGAAGGGCATCAGCCGAGGCAGAATAGTGGAGCAGGTGAGCGGGGGGACCAGACCCGCTGGGACCTGCTGGGGGACCAGCGGGGTGCTGGTTCCTGTCATTGGGACATGCCTCTGGTGGTTACTGAAAATTCTTTGCTCCTGCATTCCACGGTCCCGCCTGATGCTCGCACCTGCTGCAGGCGCCGGCGCCACTTGCACCTGCTGCCAGCACTGGAGCTGTCGCTTGCACCCTCTGCAAGCACCCAGCTCCAGCCGGGATCACTTGGTGCTGTCAGGGGGTGTGAGCAGCAGCTGCTGGCCCCTATCGCCCCTCAGGGCTTCTCCACCTCACCCTACTACTGAGGGGCGATCGGGGCCGGCAGCTGCTTCTCACACCCATTGCTGGTGCCGGCCCCATTCACACCCAGTGCCAGAGCTGCCACTCGCCCCTGCTGCAGGCCCCCGCTCGCACCCACTGCCAGCACCAGAGTTGCTGCTCGCACCCACAGGGCTGCCGGCAGATGGGTGTGGGGGCCGTGGCGGGAGGGGCCGGGCAGGGGCACAGAGGATGGGCCAAGACCCACCCCTATGCCCACCGCAGCCTTGTGGTCTACAGTTCCTTTCAGGGTACACGAATTCATGCACTGGACCCCCAGTGTCTTATAAAACTTTAGCTCCAGCTGAACAAACACTAAAAGAAAAAGAAAAAATACTCATATTTATAATGTAATATTGGTGTAACTTTATAAATATATTCAATGTAAATTGACTGGCCATATCCTCTAAAAGTTTCACTTGAGTGCATGCATGTGATGCTTTCCCTCTGCCCTCCCTAAAAGGGTGTGCGCATGTGTGTGTGTGTGCACGCACGTGTGTGTGTGCGCGCATGCACACACTTAGTGAGTGCCTATAGAGCATCAGAAACTACTAAGCTCTTCGACTTATGCAATACAAAGAAAAACTCAATTATTAACTTTCCAAAGAAATCCCGCAGTGAACAAATACATATAGAATATGCCATGGAGTAGATGAGTGTTAAGAAGAAAAATAGGGCAGGAAAGGAGGATGGATGTTGTAGAGTTGTATTTTGAGGATCTTTTTATTGAGGTGATATTTGAGGAGAGACTTGCAGTTTGGGAGGATATAAGTGTGGATATTCTAGAGAAAGTGTTCCAGGCACATAGCAGAGTATCATAAACCCTGAGACTACTTGATGATCTCTAGGTCTCTGTGTTTGGAGTGGGGTGACAGCGAAAAGGATGGTAGGCAATTAAAGGGGTAACCAGATTAGGGATATTTAATTTTATTTTTACAAAGAAAGGGAACTATTAGAAGATGGTATTGCCAGTGTTTTGTATCTTTTTAGATATGTTATTGATTTTTTTTTCTTTTTTAGAGAAAGAGGAAGGGCGAGGGATATAAGGAAAGAAATATCTATGAGAGAGAAACATTGTTGGGTTGCCTCCTGCTACTGGAGATCAAGTCAGAAACCTGGGTATGTGCCTTGCCTGGGAATCGAACTGGTGACCTCCTGGTTCATGAGTTGGTGCTCAACCACTGAGCCACACCAGCATTAAGGGTTAAAGTTTATTTTATTTGTAAACTAGAGGCCTGGTGCATGAATTCGTGCACCAGTGGGGTCCCTCGGCCTGTCCTGTGGGATTGGGCCAAAACCAGCTCTCTGACATCCTCCGAGAGGATGTAGGCCAAGCCGAGGGACTCCACTGGTGCATGATCATGGCCAGGGAGGGACCATGGGAGGGCTCCAGGGCATATCAGAAAATCTCATCAACTATGTAGAGAGCAGTGATCTCGCCACCATCACCTTCCATGTCAGAGCAGCTCTACTGCACAGCCCTTAGGGATGCACTTCAAACTGGAGTCCATCTGAATTGTGTGAACCGATCATGTCACTTTACATAGCCTCACTCATTCACTCATTTTCTAGAGCCTAGGGCATGCTTGCTGGTTGGTTGAAAAGATAATAAAACAAACTTAATTTCTCAGAAGTTGAAAGGTTTATTTTATATCATTATAAAAATGTTTTACAAATTATTGCAATTCTTTATTTCTGGGTTAAGTGGTTACTTCTGCTTTTACCCTCTAACTCCAAATGTATGTTGAAACCATGTTGTGCCTAGAACAGCTAATGGGCTGTTTTAGCTTATTAGGGCTGGAAGTGTTAAATACAGATCCTGACAGCAGTGAAATTAGGGATGATACTAAACCAGAGTTCTATGGACTATAGCTAATGACTGGTATGTATCATGCCCAGCTTTTAAATTGGATCCTTTATGTACAGTAGATTGGGTTGTACAGTGGGGGTGGGATGAGGGGAGGCTGGAGGAAAAGATGTACATTTCTGGGGAAATTCCAGTTGGCAGTGGCTTGGCAATTCTTGTTCTAGAATCTTTCTTCTGTGATATTTCCCTTGACAATAAAACAATTGCCTAACTTCTTGTTATTCTTATACACCAATGAATAATTCCTCTGTATAACTTGTAGAAGCTTGTTAATTAATTTTATTATTGCAATAAATATTCAGTAAACACCATGCACCAAGTATAGTGATCTTCACCAGATATGTGGTAGTCAGCAAGATGGAAACTATTCCCACAAGACACTCACAGTCTAATGAAGGAGACAGATAATTAAAATAAAGTGGGATAAGATTACAGTTAGAGTAAATACAAGGTGCTGGGGAAACATGTCTGGTACTCAAAGATGGTTAGAGGTGATTTAGTCCAACTCTCTAATTATAAATGCAAAACCATGATTCAGTTGGCTGAAAAGCCCTCTTCAGTGAACCCTGAATAACCAGTCACAGAAAGAAAAGGAGTTCAGTAAAACTGTATTTGGAAAAAAACAAGTTAAAAAAATACGGGGAACAAGTTGTCTCCGAAAGGATCTCTCAACTGTGTGTCACAGTTGTTAGATAAAGACAGTTTTTTTTCAGTGCGCATGACAACACAGATTTTAGACATTTTAGCTTGAAGTACAAACCAAGGTGTTTCACTGTTAATCCATAATAAATTGTAAGAGTTCACACCCATGAGGCCATACCCATCAAAACGACTAGTGTTGAAACAAAAAGAGCAAGTTTCTAGAGCTCAAATCCTGGCACTTTCAGAATTTGAACAACATACAGAATCCTCCTAAGCCTCAGAATCCTCGTCTGAAAAGAAGTGGAATAATGTTTACACAATTGAGTTGTAGAGAAGATTAAACAAGATAATTATGAAAAAGTATCTTTTTGAATATCTGATCTATTGAAAACTTAAAAGAAATTGCCACTTACCTGGGAACTTTCAGGTCTTGTGGCTACTTAAGAAAATGCAGGCAAAATCGAGCTTTTTTTCCTATTTGGAATAAAATTCTCATTGTATTTTCCATTTCCACCTTGAATTTTATCCTCATGAAGACAAAAAAAAGGGAAAAAAAAGGAAATTCTCAGTATTCTTGCCATTTGTTTTGCATATAAAGGCAGCACTACCCAGCAGCCGCACTGTTATAGAAATGTAGTTTCTGGAAAACATGGACAGACAACAGGACCCTTCTTCAGATACCTTCTTCTCATTCTTCCCTCCCTGCTTTCTTGCCTGGAAATTATAATCAGTTCTTTCACTAGAAAGATGCTTTCCGTCAGAAAGAACACCCAAAGCAGTAAAGGAGGAGCTTTCTTATCGATGCAGGGTGTTGTCCAAGCTGCGTATTATCCATTGACATTTTTACTCTAATAAATATGTATAGAGTGCCAAGTATGTGCTAGGCACTGTTTCCAAGCTCTGGGGAGACTGGGAGAACAAAAGACTTTGCATCCCTTAATAGAGGTTATGTGATATTGAGGAACAGAAATTAACTAAATAAATAATTAAAGCATCATTCCTAATAGTGAAAAAAAAATGACAATAATTCAATGACCAATGCTCTAATTTCACTAAGGAGAAGACTGTACTCTATATATCTTCATTTTTGAAGAAAGCTGTAAAAATGAAAACAGAATTTATGAGCAAAAGCATCTTCTCTCTTTTCCTGTTGCAAGTAGCTACTTAGAAACCCTGGAACTGGAACTGTTTCCATACATAAAAATGCTAGTATATTCACTTTTCTAAATGGAGTTGATCCTTGAATAACACGTGTTTAAACTGCACAAGTACACTTCTATATAGGTGGATTTTTTTCGACAATTATCTGTACTGTTTTCTATCTGCATTTGGGAGTTTGTGGGTGCAAATGGATGACAGTATGTATTGATCTATGCCATTTTATACAGGGAACCTGAGCATCTGTGGATTTTGTTATCTTCAGGAGTTCCTGCAACCAATCCACTGGTACCGAGGGACAGCCAAGTTTTGGGGAGCCAAATCATATATGCCTACTTTTGACAGAGTGGGGATCAGCACCCTAACCTCCGCGATGTTCAAGAGTCAACTATAACATGCTTTATGCTGCATGACATTGGTATGACAGTGTTGAGGTGTAAAGATTATTTGTCATTTTTATTTTATTTTTTCCAACTTCTGGGTGATAGTGCGTTGTCTATTTCCAAATTTTAGGAGCTCTATAAATATATATTTTGGTGAAATTTCTGTAAGATGTTTCAGTCTAGAGAATTAGCTTAGAATTCACTTTGATTCATAATTCTAATGTAGACATTTGAGTAAACCATTTCATTTCTCCAAATCCAATTATCAACCTTATTTACTTTGTTTTTTAGAAATATGGCTTGTAGTGAAAACAAAATAACTGTCCTACAAAACTTGCAAGTAAATCAACAACTTATCATAGATTTTTACACGCATCACAAATTTCCAGAGTCACATTTTGTGGTTATAATGTCATCCTGGAAAGAACTGCAGCTGTCTATTCAGGTGTGTTGAATTGCTGCTTGATAGGAATAATTACCTTCTACCCTCACTAGGTAATTGCCTTTTGATTGAGGTCATCAGAGCAATCAAGACAGTGAGAGGTGGAAATCTCAAGTAGAAAAGGAGACAAAGGGAAGACTCATGAACAGAATTTTGAAAAGAGAACAAGAAACAGAGATGTAAATCCTTTATACTATTTTATTTACAATAATGATTTAAATAGTAGCAGTCATTAAAATTGCCACCTAGTATACCTAGGTCGGCAAGCTCATTAGTCAACAGAGCCAAATATCAACAGTACACCGATTGAAATTTCTTTTGAGAGCCAAATTTTTTAAACTTAAACTATATAGGTAGGTACATTGTTATTAACTTAATTAGGGTACTCCTAAGGCTTAGGAAGAGCCACACTCAAGGGGCCAATTGGCTTTATAGTTTTATTTTATTTTATTTTATTGGACTGAAGAATGAAGTATTTTTAAGCATTTGGTTAGGATCATTAACACATTCATATGAATAACAACTCACTAATTTAGTCTAAAAATATTAATTTCACAAATATCTTGTAAAAGGAACTGTACTAGGAACTGGGAGTGACAGAGAGGGATATACTATAAAGAATATTTCAGACTTTGCATTCTGATGATTAAGAAACATAACCAATAAAATTTATATTATTTTAGATATTAAAAGCAAAGAGAACTTAGAAGCAAAGGGGACAGAGAGGATTTTAATAAGTAGAACAGTGAAGAAGAAATATTTGGTTAGTTGACAATTTCTTAAGTAAATAATGTTGATGGAGAACTTAGACCTCAGTTCTTAGTTTGCTAAGAAAGAATCCAGAACCAAGAACTCAACAAAAAGCACAAGTTTATTTTAGAAGTCACAGATATAGTAGAAGGCGGACATCTGGGCTGTATGGACTCAGGAAATAAGTTACAGAGGCAAGAGAAGGGCCGTTGGAGCTTAGGAGAAGGAATGCAAAGGTATGTACCTGAGGGAAAAAGAGGGGGAAAGGAGCAGGTGTGCTACAGAGAGGGCACCTGAGGAAAGAAGGGGGTGGGGAAAGGATGGGCATCCTTGGGTCCTTCGTCTTAAGGGCTTTTATCTGTTTTCCAAAGGTGGGAATTTTAGGGGAGGTCCAATAGAACATTCATCAGCTTTCCAGGTGCGTCCTTTCAGGGTTGTGGTCTCTACTGATGGGCATTAGGGCAGGGGGTCAGTCAATGCATCTGGCCCAGATGTCGGCCATGGCTTCACTTCCTCTGGTTTTGCTGCTTTTCTGGACCTGGACCTGAAACACAACTGAGGCCTAGATGCCATCTCTAATTTGAACAAAACTCTGTCTCTGAGTTCAACAGATCCAAGTCGTCCTCCCCACCCCTCCCCCCACTAAGATTATTTGATGTGGGTCCGAACCTCATTGTCCTGAGGGTTTAATGTTTAAGGAAGTGGTCATGCAAGGGCTTGTATGGAAGTCATATGTGGCTATTATCTGCCCCTTGTTCCTCCTCCAAAGGGGTCTAAACGGTATGACTCTTGACATGCTAGGGGAGAAAAGGTCACCCTGGGCATAAGGTCCTAGCCCACTGGTTCTCAACCTTCTGGCCCTTTAAATACAGTTCCTCATGTTGTGACCCAACCATAAAATTATTTTCGTTTGTACTTCGTAACTGTAAATTTGCTACTGTTATGGATCATAATGCAAATATCTGATATGTAGGACGGTGTTAGGCGACCCCTGTGAAAGGGTCGTTTCACCGCCAAAGGGGTCGCGACCCACAGGTTGAGGACAACTGCCTG